>NW_027370420.1:0-36088 GCF_046119375.1 Phyllobates terribilis | reverse complement strand
GTGCAATTCTGAAATTTTTGCTTTTTCCTGCTAATCCTAGCATGATAAAGAAGATTCAAAGAGAGTGAGATGCCAGCTCCTTTCATTCAGTCAGTAGCTTCAAACATTTCTGGTATATGAAAAACATTGTTTTCAATGGCAAAAATCAATGAATATTGTAAATGCACAAACAGTAATATCTCCACATTGCACGGTGCAATTCTGAAATTTTTAGCTTTTTCCTGTTAATCCTAGCATGATAAAGAAGATTCAAAGAGAGTGAGATGCCAGCTCCTTTCATTCAGTCAGTAGCTTCAAACATTTCTGGTATATGAAAAACATGTTTTTCAATGGCAAATCAATGAATATTGTAAATGCACAAACAGTAATATCTCCAATATTGCAAGGTGCAATTCTGAAATTTTTTGCTTTTTCCTGCTAATCCTAGCATGATAAAGAAGATTCAAAGAGAGTGAGATGCCAGCTCCTTTCATTCAGTCAGTAGCTTCAAACATTTCTGGTATATGAAAAACATGTTTTTCAATGGCAAAAATCAATGAATATTGTAAATGCACAAACAGTAATATCTCCACATTGCACGGTGCAATTCTGAAATTTTTAGCTTTTTCCTGTTAATCCTAGCATGATAAAGAAGATTCAAAGAGAGTGAGATGCCAGCTCCTTTCATTCAGTCAGTAGCTTCAAACATTTCTGGTATATGAAAAACATGTTTTTCAATGGCAAAAATCAATGAATATTGTAAATGCACAAACAGTAATATCTCCACATTGCAAGGTGCAATTCTGAAATTTTTTGCTTTTTCCTGCTAATCCTAGCATGATAAAGAAGATTCAAAGAGAGTGAGATGCCAGCTCCTTTCATTCAGTCAGTAGCTTCAAACATTTCTGGTATATGAAAAACATGTTTTTCAATGGCAAAAATCAATGAATATTGTAAATGCACAAACAGTAATATCTCCACATTGCAAGGTGCAATTCTGAAATTTTTAGCTTTTTCCTGCTAATCCTAGCATGATAAAGAAGATTCAAAGAGAGTGAGATGCCAGCTCCTTTCATTCAGTCAGTAGCTTCAAACATTTCTGGTATATGAAAAACATGTTTTTCAATGGCAAAAATCAATGAATATTGTAAATGCACAAACAGTAATATCTCCACATTGCAAGGTGCAATTCTGAAATTTTTAGCTTTTTCCTGTTAATCCTAGCATGATAAAGAAGATTCAAAGAGAGTGAGATGCCAGCTCCTTTCATTCAGTCAGTAGCTTCAAACATTTCTGGTATATGAAAAACATGTTTTTCAATGGCAAAAATCAATGAATATTGTAAATGCACAAACAGTAATATCTTCCAGAGAGACCATTGCAAGGTGCAATTCTGAAATTTTTTGCTTTTTCCTGCTAATCCTAGCATGATAAAGAAGATTCAAAGAGAGTGAGATGCCAGCTCCTTTCATTCAGTCAGTAGCTTCAAACATTTCTGGTATATGAAAAACATGTTTTCAATGGCAAAAATCAATGAATATTGTAAATGCACAAACAGTAATATCTCCACATTGCACGGTGCAATTCTGAAATTTTTAGCTTTTTCCTGTTAATCCTAGCATGATAAAGAAGATTCAAAGAGAGTGAGATGCCAGCTCCTTTCATTCAGTCAGTAGCTTCAAACATTTCTGGTATATGAAAAACATGTTTTTCAATGGCAAAAATCAATGAATATTGTAAATGCACAAACAGTAATATCTCCACATTGCAAGGTGCAATTCTGAAATTTTTTGCTTTTTCCTGTTAATCCTAGCATGATAAAGAAGATTCAAAGAGAGTGAGATGCCAGCTCCTTTCATTCAGTCAGTAGCTTCAAACATTTCTGGTATATGAAAAACATGTTTTTCAATGGCAAAAATCAATGAATATTGTAAATGCACAAACAGTAATATCTCCACATTGCACGGTGCAATTCTGAAATTTTTTGCTTTTTCCTGTTAATCCTAGCATGATAAAGAAGATTCAAAGAGAGTGAGATGCCAGCTCCTTTCATTCAGTCAGTAGCTTCAAACATTTCTGGTATATGAAAAACATGTTTTTCAATGGCAAAAATCAATGAATATTGTAAATGCACAAACAGTAATATCTCCACATTGCACGGTGCAATTCTGAAATTTTTAGCTTTTTCCTGTTAATCCTAGCATGATAAAGAAGATTCAAAGAGAGTGAGATGCCAGCTCCTTTCATTCAGTCAGTAGCTTCAAACATTTCTGGTATATGAAAAACATGTTTTTCAATGGCAAAAATCAATGAATATTGTAAATGCACAAACAGTAATATCTCCACATTGCAAGGTGCAATTCTGAAATTTTTTGCTTTTTCCTGCTAATCCTAGCATGATAAAGAAGATTCAAAGAGAGTGAGATGCCAGCTCCTTTCATTCAGTCAGTAGCTTCAAACATTTCTGGTATATGAAAAACATGTTTTTCAATGGCAAAAATCAATGAATATTGTAAATGCACAAACAGTAATATCTCCACATTGCACGGTGCAATTCTGAAATTTTTAGCTTTTTCCTGTTAATCCTAGCATGATAAAGAAGATTCAAAGAGAGTGAGATGCCAGCTCCTTTCATTCAGTCAGTAGCTTCAAACATTTCTGGTATATGAAAAACATGTTTTTCAATGGCAAAAATCAATGAATATTGTAAATGCACAAACAGTAATATCTCCACATTGCAAGGTGCAATTCTGAAATTTTTTGCTTTTTCCTGTTAATCCTAGCATGATAAAGAAGATTCAAAGAGAGTGAGATGCCAGCTCCTTTCATTCAGTCAGTAGCTTCAAACATTTCTGGTATATGAAAAACATGTTTTTCAATGGCAAAAATCAATGAATATTGTAAATGCACAAACAGTAATATCTCCACATTGCAAGGTGCAATTCTGAAATTTTTTGCTTTTTCCTGCTAATCCTAGCATGATAAAGAAGATTCAAAGAGAGTGAGATGCCAGCTCCTTTCATTCAGTCAGTAGCTTCAAACATTTCTGGTATATGAAAAACATGTTTTCAATGGCAAAAATCAATGAATATTGTAAATGCACAAACAGTAATATCTCCACATTGCACGGTGCAATTCTGAAATTTTTAGCTTTTTCCTGTTAATCCTAGCATGATAAAGAAGATTCAAAGAGAGTGAGATGCCAGCTCCTTTCATTCAGTCAGTAGCTTCAAACATTTCTGGTATATGAAAAACATGTTTTTCAATGGCAAAAATCAATGAATATTGTAAATGCACAAACAGTAATATCTCCACATTGCAAGGTGCAATTCTGAAATTTTTTGCTTTTTCCTGCTAATCCTAGCATGATAAAGAAGATTCAAAGAGAGTGAGATGCCAGCTCCTTTCATTCAGTCAGTAGCTTCAAACATTTCTGGTATATGAAAAACATGTTTTTCAATGCCAAAAATCAATGAATATTGTAAATGCACAAACAGTAATATCTCCACATTGCACGGTGCAATTCTGAAATTTTTAGCTTTTTCCTGTTAATCCTAGCATGATAAAGAAGATTCAAAGAGAGTGAGATGCCAGCTCCTTTCATTCAGTCAGTAGCTTCAAACATTTCTGGTATATGAAAAACATGTTTTTCAATGGCAAAAATCAATGAATATTGTAAATGCACAAACAGTAATATCTCCACATTGCAAGGTGCAATTCTGAAATTTTTTGCTTTTTCCTGTTAATCCTAGCATGATAAAGAAGATTCAAAGAGAGTGAGATGCCAGCTCCTTTCATTCAGTCAGTAGCTTCAAACATTTCTGGTATATGAAAAACATGTTTTTCAATGGCAAAAATCAATGAATATTGTAAATGCACAAACAGTAATATCTCCACATTGCAAGGTGCAATTCTGAAATTTTTTGCTTTTTCCTGCTAATCCTAGCATGATAAAGAAGATTCAAAGAGAGTGAGATGCCAGCTCCTTTCATTCAGTCAGTAGCTTCAAACATTTCTGGTATATGAAAAACTGTTTTCAATGGCAAAAATCAATGAATATTGTAAATGCACAAACAGTAATATCTCCACATTGCACGGTGCAATTCTGAAATTTTTAGCTTTTTCCTGTTAATCCTAGCATGATAAAGAAGATTCAAAGAGAGTGAGATGCCAGCTCCTTTCATTCAGTCAGTAGCTTCAAACATTTCTGGTATATGAAAAACATGTTTTTCAATGGCAAAAATCAATGAATATTGTAAATGCACAAACAGTAATATCTCCACATTGCAAGGTGCAATTCTGAAATTTTTTGCTTTTTCCTGTTAATCCTAGCATGATAAAGAAGATTCAAAGAGAGTGAGATGCCAGCTCCTTTCATTCAGTCAGTAGCTTCAAACATTTCTGGTATATGAAAAACATGTTTTTCAATGGCAAAAATCAATGAATATTGTAAATGCACAAACAGTAATATCTCCACATTGCAAGGTGCAATTCTGAAATTTTTTGCTTTTTCCTGCTAATCCTAGCATGATAAAGAAGATTCAAAGAGAGTGAGATGCCAGCTCCTTTCATTCAGTCAGTAGCTTCAAACATTTCTGGTATATGAAAAACATGTTTTTCAATGGCAAAAATCAATGAATATTGTAAATGCACAAACAGTAATATCTCCACATTGCAAGGTGCAATTCTGAAATTTTTTGCTTTTTCCTGCTAATCCTAGCATGATAAAGAAGATTCAAAGAGAGTGAGATGCCAGCTCCTTTCATTCAGTCAGTAGCTTCAAACATTTCTGGTATATGAAAAACATGTTTTTCAATGGCAAAAATCAATGAATATTGTAAATGCACAAACAGTAATATCTCCACATTGCACGGTGCAATTCTGAAATTTTTAGCTTTTTCCTGTTAATCCTAGCATGATAAAGAACATTCAAACAGAGTGAGATGCCAGCTCCTTTCATTCAGTCAGTAGCTTCAAACATTTCTGGTATATGAAAAACATGTTTTTCAATGGCAAAAATCAATGAATATTGTAAATGCACAAACAGTAATATCTCCACATTGCACGGTGCAATTCTGAAATTTTTAGCTTTTTCCTGTTAATCCTAGCATGATAAAGAAGATTCAAAGAGAGTGAGATGCCAGCTCCTTTCATTCAGTCAGTAGCTTCAAACATTTCTGGTATATGAAAAACATGTTTTTCAATGGCAAAAATCAATGAATATTGTAAATGCACAAACAGTAATATCTCCACATTGCAAGGTGCAATTCTGAAATTTTTTGCTTTTTCCTGCTAATCCTAGCATGATAAAGAAGATTCAAAGAGAGTGAGATGCCAGCTCCTTTCATTCAGTCAGTAGCTTCAAACATTTCTGGTATATGAAAAACGTTTTACAATGGCAAAAATCAATGAATATTGTAAATGCACAAACAGTAATATCTCCACATTGCACGGTGCAATTCTGAAATTTTTAGCTTTTTCCTGTTAATCCTAGCATGATAAAGAAGATTCAAAGAGAGTGAGATGCCAGCTCCTTTCATTCAGTCAGTAGCTTCAAACATTTCTGGTATATGAAAAACATGTTTTTCAATGGCAAAAATCAATGAATATTGTAAATGCACAAACAGTAATATCTCCACATTGCAAGGTGCAATTCTGAAATTTTTTGCTTTTTCCTGTTAATCCTAGCATGATAAAGAAGATTCAAAGAGAGTGAGATGCCAGCTCCTTTCATTCAGTCAGTAGCTTCAAACATTTCTGGTATATGAAAAACATGTTTTTCAATGGCAAAAATCAATGAATATTGTAAATGCACAAACAGTAATATCTCCACATTGCAAGGTGCAATTCTGAAATTTTTTGCTTTTTCCTGCTAATCCTAGCATGATAAAGAAGATTCAAAGAGAGTGAGATGCCAGCTCCTTTCATTCAGTCAGTAGCTTCAAACATTTCTGGTATATGAAAAACATGTTTTTCAATGGCAAAAATCAATGAATATTGTAAATGCACAAACAGTAATATCTCCACATTGCAAGGTGCAATTCTGAAATTTTTTGCTTTTTCCTGCTAATCCTAGCATGATAAAGAAGATTCAAAGAGAGTGAGATGCCAGCTCCTTTCATTCAGTCAGTAGCTTCAAACATTTCTGGTATATGAAAAACATGTTTTTCAATGGCAAAAATCAATGAATATTGTAAATGCACAAACAGTAATATCTCCACATTGCACGGTGCAATTCTGAAATTTTTAGCTTTTTCCTGTTAATCCTAGCATGATAAAGAACATTCAAACAGAGTGAGATGCCAGCTCCTTTCATTCAGTCAGTAGCTTCAAACATTTCTGGTATATGAAAAACATGTTTTTCAATGGCAAAAATCAATGAATATTGTAAATGCACAAACAGTAATATCTCCACATTGCACGGTGCAATTCTGAAATTTTTAGCTTTTTCCTGTTAATCCTAGCATGATAAAGAAGATTCAAAGAGAGTGAGATGCCAGCTCCTTTCATTCAGTCAGTAGCTTCAAACATTTCTGGTATATGAAAAACATGTTTTTCAATGGCAAAAATCAATGAATATTGTAAATGCACAAACAGTAATATCTCCACATTGCAAGGTGCAATTCTGAAATTTTTTGCTTTTTCCTGTTAATCCTAGCATGATAAAGAAGATTCAAAGAGAGTGAGATGCCAGCTCCTTTCATTCAGTCAGTAGCTTCAAACATTTCTGGTATATGAAAAACATGTTTTTCAATGGCAAAAATCAATGAATATTGTAAATGCACAAACAGTAATATCTCCACATTGCAAGGTGCAATTCTGAAATTTTTTGCTTTTTCCTGCTAATCCTAGCATGATAAAGAAGATTCAAAGAGAGTGAGATGCCAGCTCCTTTCATTCAGTCAGTAGCTTCAAACATTTCTGGTATATGAAAAACATGTTTTTCAATGGCAAAAATCAATGAATATTGTAAATGCACAAACAGTAATATCTCCACATTGCAAGGTGCAATTCTGAAATTTTTTGCTTTTTCCTGCTAATCCTAGCATGATAAAGAAGATTCAAAGAGAGTGAGATGCCAGCTCCTTTCATTCAGTCAGTAGCTTCAAACATTTCTGGTATATGAAAAACATGTTTTTCAATGGCAAAAATCAATGAATATTGTAAATGCACAAACAGTAATATCTCCACATTGCACGGTGCAATTCTGAAATTTTTAGCTTTTTCCTGTTAATCCTAGCATGATAAAGAACATTCAAACAGAGTGAGATGCCAGCTCCTTTCATTCAGTCAGTAGCTTCAAACATTTCTGGTATATGAAAAACATGTTTTTCAATGGCAAAAATCAATGAATATTGTAAATGCACAAACAGTAATATCTCCACATTGCACGGTGCAATTCTGAAATTTTTAGCTTTTTCCTGTTAATCCTAGCATGATAAAGAAGATTCAAAGAGAGTGAGATGCCAGCTCCTTTCATTCAGTCAGTAGCTTCAAACATTTCTGGTATATGAAAAACATGTTTTTCAATGGCAAAAATCAATGAATATTGTAAATGCACAAACAGTAATATCTCCACATTGCACGGTGCAATTCTGAAATTTTTAGCTTTTTCCTGTTAATCCTAGCATGATAAAGAACATTCAAACAGAGTGAGATGCCAGCTCCTTTCATTCAGTCAGTAGCTTCAAACATTTCTGGTATATGAAAAACATGTTTTTCAATGGCAAAAATCAATGAATATTGTAAATGCACAAACAGTAATATCTCCACATTGCACGGTGCAATTCTGAAATTTTTAGCTTTTTCCTGTTAATCCTAGCATGATAAAGAAGATTCAAAGAGAGTGAGATGCCAGCTCCTTTCATTCAGTCAGTAGCTTCAAACATTTCTGGTATATGAAAAACATGTTTTTCAATGGCAAAAATCAATGAATATTGTAAATGCACAAACAGTAATATCTCCACATTGCAAGGTGCAATTCTGAAATTTTTTGCTTTTTCCTGCTAATCCTAGCATGATAAAGAAGATTCAAAGAGAGTGAGATGCCAGCTCCTTTCATTCAGTCAGTAGCTTCAAACATTTCTGGTATATGAAAAACGTTTTACAATGGCAAAAATCAATGAATATTGTAAATGCACAAACAGTAATATCTCCACATTGCACGGTGCAATTCTGAAATTTTTAGCTTTTTCCTGTTAATCCTAGCATGATAAAGAAGATTCAAAGAGAGTGAGATGCCAGCTCCTTTCATTCAGTCAGTAGCTTCAAACATTTCTGGTATATGAAAAACATGTTTTTCAATGGCAAAAATCAATGAATATTGTAAATGCACAAACAGTAATATCTCCACATTGCAAGGTGCAATTCTGAAATTTTTTGCTTTTTCCTGTTAATCCTAGCATGATAAAGAAGATTCAAAGAGAGTGAGATGCCAGCTCCTTTCATTCAGTCAGTAGCTTCAAACATTTCTGGTATATGAAAAACATGTTTTTCAATGGCAAAAATCAATGAATATTGTAAATGCACAAACAGTAATATCTCCACATTGCAAGGTGCAATTCTGAAATTTTTTGCTTTTTCCTGCTAATCCTAGCATGATAAAGAAGATTCAAAGAGAGTGAGATGCCAGCTCCTTTCATTCAGTCAGTAGCTTCAAACATTTCTGGTATATGAAAAACATGTTTTTCAATGGCAAAAATCAATGAATATTGTAAATGCACAAACAGTAATATCTCCACATTGCAAGGTGCAATTCTGAAATTTTTTGCTTTTTCCTGCTAATCCTAGCATGATAAAGAAGATTCAAAGAGAGTGAGATGCCAGCTCCTTTCATTCAGTCAGTAGCTTCAAACATTTCTGGTATATGAAAAACATGTTTTTCAATGGCAAAAATCAATGAATATTGTAAATGCACAAACAGTAATATCTCCACATTGCACGGTGCAATTCTGAAATTTTTAGCTTTTTCCTGTTAATCCTAGCATGATAAAGAACATTCAAACAGAGTGAGATGCCAGCTCCTTTCATTCAGTCAGTAGCTTCAAACATTTCTGGTATATGAAAAACATGTTTTTCAATGGCAAAAATCAATGAATATTGTAAATGCACAAACAGTAATATCTCCACATTGCACGGTGCAATTCTGAAATTTTTAGCTTTTTCCTGTTAATCCTAGCATGATAAAGAAGATTCAAAGAGAGTGAGATGCCAGCTCCTTTCATTCAGTCAGTAGCTTCAAACATTTCTGGTATATGAAAAACATGTTTTTCAATGGCAAAAATCAATGAATATTGTAAATGCACAAACAGTAATATCTCCACATTGCAAGGTGCAATTCTGAAATTTTTTGCTTTTTCCTGTTAATCCTAGCATGATAAAGAAGATTCAAAGAGAGTGAGATGCCAGCTCCTTTCATTCAGTCAGTAGCTTCAAACATTTCTGGTATATGAAAAACATGTTTTTCAATGGCAAAAATCAATGAATATTGTAAATGCACAAACAGTAATATCTCCACATTGCAAGGTGCAATTCTGAAATTTTTTGCTTTTTCCTGCTAATCCTAGCATGATAAAGAAGATTCAAAGAGAGTGAGATGCCAGCTCCTTTCATTCAGTCAGTAGCTTCAAACATTTCTGGTATATGAAAAACATGTTTTTCAATGGCAAAAATCAATGAATATTGTAAATGCACAAACAGTAATATCTCCACATTGCACGGTGCAATTCTGAAATTTTTAGCTTTTTCCTGTTAATCCTAGCATGATAAAGAAGATTCAAAGAGAGTGAGATGCCAGCTCCTTTCATTCAGTCAGTAGCTTCAAACATTTCTGGTATATGAAAAACATGTTTTTCAATGGCAAAAATCAATGAATATTGTAAATGCACAAACAGTAATATCTCCACATTGCAAGGTGCAATTCTGAAATTTTTTGCTTTTTCCTGCTAATCCTAGCATGATAAAGAAGATTCAAAGAGAGTGAGATGCCAGCTCCTTTCATTCAGTCAGTAGCTTCAAACATTTCTGGTATATGAAAAACATGTTTTCAATGGCAAAAATCAATGAATATTGTAAATGCACAAACAGTAATATCTCCACATTGCACGGTGCAATTCTGAAATTTTTAGCTTTTTCCTGTTAATCCTAGCATGATAAAGAAGATTCAAAGAGAGTGAGATGCCAGCTCCTTTCATTCAGTCAGTAGCTTCAAACATTTCTGGTATATGAAAAACATGTTTTTCAATGGCAAAAATCAATGAATATTGTAAATGCACAAACAGTAATATCTCCACATTGCAAGGTGCAATTCTGAAATTTTTTGCTTTTTCCTGCTAATCCTAGCATGATAAAGAAGATTCAAAGAGAGTGAGATGCCAGCTCCTTTCATTCAGTCAGTAGCTTCAAACATTTCTGGTATATGAAAAACATGTTTTTCAATGCCAAAAATCAATGAATATTGTAAATGCACAAACAGTAATATCTCCACATTGCACGGTGCAATTCTGAAATTTTTAGCTTTTTCCTGTTAATCCTAGCATGATAAAGAAGATTCAAAGAGAGTGAGATGCCAGCTCCTTTCATTCAGTCAGTAGCTTCAAACATTTCTGGTATATTAAAAACATGTTTTTCAATGGCAAAAATCAATGAATATTGTAAATGCACAAACAGTAATATCTCCACATTGCAAGGTGCAATTCTGAAATTTTTTGATTTTTCCTGTTAATCCTAGCATGATAAAGAAGATTCAAAGAGAGTGAGATGCCAGCTCCTTTCATTCAGTCAGTAGCTTCAAACATTTCTGGTATATGAAAAACATGTTTTTCAATGGCAAAAATCAATGAATATTGTAAATGCACAAACAGTAATATCTCCACATTGCAAGGTGCAATTCTGAAATTTTTTGCTTTTTCCTGCTAATCCTAGCATGATAAAGAAGATTCAAAGAGAGTGAGATGCCAGCTCCTTTCATTCAGTCAGTAGCTTCAAACATTTCTGGTATATGAAAAACGTTTTACAATGGCAAAAATCAATGAATATTGTAAATGCACAAACAGTAATATCTCCACATTGCACGGTGCAATTCTGAAATTTTTAGCTTTTTCCTGTTAATCCTAGCATGATAAAGAAGATTCAAAGAGAGTGAGATGCCAGCTCCTTTCATTCAGTCAGTAGCTTCAAACATTTCTGGTATATGAAAAACATGTTTTTCAATGGCAAAAATCAATGAATATTGTAAATGCACAAACAGTAATATCTCCACATTGCAAGGTGCAATTCTGAAATTTTTTGCTTTTTCCTGTTAATCCTAGCATGATAAAGAAGATTCAAAGAGAGTGAGATGCCAGCTCCTTTCATTCAGTCAGTAGCTTCAAACATTTCTGGTATATGAAAAACATGTTTTTCAATGGCAAAAATCAATGAATATTGTAAATGCACAAACAGTAATATCTCCACATTGCAAGGTGCAATTCTGAAATTTTTTGCTTTTTCCTGCTAATCCTAGCATGATAAAGAAGATTCAAAGAGAGTGAGATGCCAGCTCCTTTCATTCAGTCAGTAGCTTCAAACATTTCTGGTATATGAAAAACATGTTTTTCAATGGCAAAAATCAATGAATATTGTAAATGCACAAACAGTAATATCTCCACATTGCAAGGTGCAATTCTGAAATTTTTTGCTTTTTCCTGCTAATCCTAGCATGATAAAGAAGATTCAAAGAGAGTGAGATGCCAGCTCCTTTCATTCAGTCAGTAGCTTCAAACATTTCTGGTATATGAAAAACATGTTTTTCAATGGCAAAAATCAATGAATATTGTAAATGCACAAACAGTAATATCTCCACATTGCACGGTGCAATTCTGAAATTTTTAGCTTTTTCCTGTTAATCCTAGCATGATAAAGAACATTCAAACAGAGTGAGATGCCAGCTCCTTTCATTCAGTCAGTAGCTTCAAACATTTCTGGTATATGAAAAACATGTTTTTCAATGGCAAAAATCAATGAATATTGTAAATGCACAAACAGTAATATCTCCACATTGCACGGTGCAATTCTGAAATTTTTAGCTTTTTCCTGTTAATCCTAGCATGATAAAGAAGATTCAAAGAGAGTGAGATGCCAGCTCCTTTCATTCAGTCAGTAGCTTCAAACATTTCTGGTATATGAAAAACATGTTTTTCAATGGCAAAAATCAATGAATATTGTAAATGCACAAACAGTAATATCTCCACATTGCAAGGTGCAATTCTGAAATTTTTTGCTTTTTCCTGCTAATCCTAGCATGATAAAGAAGATTCAAAGAGAGTGAGATGCCAGCTCCTTTCATTCAGTCAGTAGCTTCAAACATTTCTGGTATATGAAAAACGTTTTACAATGGCAAAAATCAATGAATATTGTAAATGCACAAACAGTAATATCTCCACATTGCACGGTGCAATTCTGAAATTTTTAGCTTTTTCCTGTTAATCCTAGCATGATAAAGAAGATTCAAAGAGAGTGAGATGCCAGCTCCTTTCATTCAGTCAGTAGCTTCAAACATTTCTGGTATATGAAAAACATGTTTTTCAATGGCAAAAATCAATGAATATTGTAAATGCACAAACAGTAATATCTCCACATTGCAAGGTGCAATTCTGAAATTTTTTGCTTTTTCCTGTTAATCCTAGCATGATAAAGAAGATTCAAAGAGAGTGAGATGCCAGCTCCTTTCATTCAGTCAGTAGCTTCAAACATTTCTGGTATATGAAAAACATGTTTTTCAATGGCAAAAATCAATGAATATTGTAAATGCACAAACAGTAATATCTCCACATTGCAAGGTGCAATTCTGAAATTTTTTGCTTTTTCCTGCTAATCCTAGCATGATAAAGAAGATTCAAAGAGAGTGAGATGCCAGCTCCTTTCATTCAGTCAGTAGCTTCAAACATTTCTGGTATATGAAAAACATGTTTTTCAATGGCAAAAATCAATGAATATTGTAAATGCACAAACAGTAATATCTCCACATTGCAAGGTGCAATTCTGAAATTTTTTGCTTTTTCCTGCTAATCCTAGCATGATAAAGAAGATTCAAAGAGAGTGAGATGCCAGCTCCTTTCATTCAGTCAGTAGCTTCAAACATTTCTGGTATATGAAAAACATGTTTTTCAATGGCAAAAATCAATGAATATTGTAAATGCACAAACAGTAATATCTCCACATTGCACGGTGCAATTCTGAAATTTTTAGCTTTTTCCTGTTAATCCTAGCATGATAAAGAACATTCAAACAGAGTGAGATGCCAGCTCCTTTCATTCAGTCAGTAGCTTCAAACATTTCTGGTATATGAAAAACATGTTTTTCAATGGCAAAAATCAATGAATATTGTAAATGCACAAACAGTAATATCTCCACATTGCACGGTGCAATTCTGAAATTTTTAGCTTTTTCCTGTTAATCCTAGCATGATAAAGAAGATTCAAAGAGAGTGAGATGCCAGCTCCTTTCATTCAGTCAGTAGCTTCAAACATTTCTGGTATATGAAAAACATGTTTTTCAATGGCAAAAATCAATGAATATTGTAAATGCACAAACAGTAATATCTCCACATTGCAAGGTGCAATTCTGAAATTTTTTGCTTTTTCCTGTTAATCCTAGCATGATAAAGAAGATTCAAAGAGAGTGAGATGCCAGCTCCTTTCATTCAGTCAGTAGCTTCAAACATTTCTGGTATATGAAAAACATGTTTTTCAATGGCAAAAATCAATGAATATTGTAAATGCACAAACAGTAATATCTCCACATTGCAAGGTGCAATTCTGAAATTTTTTGCTTTTTCCTGCTAATCCTAGCATGATAAAGAAGATTCAAAGAGAGTGAGATGCCAGCTCCTTTCATTCAGTCAGTAGCTTCAAACATTTCTGGTATATGAAAAACATGTTTTTCAATGGCAAAAATCAATGAATATTGTAAATGCACAAACAGTAATATCTCCACATTGCACGGTGCAATTCTGAAATTTTTAGCTTTTTCCTGTTAATCCTAGCATGATAAAGAAGATTCAAAGAGAGTGAGATGCCAGCTCCTTTCATTCAGTCAGTAGCTTCAAACATTTCTGGTATATGAAAAACATGTTTTTCAATGGCAAAAATCAATGAATATTGTAAATGCACAAACAGTAATATCTCCACATTGCAAGGTGCAATTCTGAAATTTTTTGCTTTTTCCTGCTAATCCTAGCATGATAAAGAAGATTCAAAGAGAGTGAGATGCCAGCTCCTTTCATTCAGTCAGTAGCTTCAAACATTTCTGGTATATGAAAAACGTTTTACAATGGCAAAAATCAATGAATATTGTAAATGCACAAACAGTAATATCTCCACATTGCACGGTGCAATTCTGAAATTTTTAGCTTTTTCCTGTTAATCCTAGCATGATAAAGAAGATTCAAAGAGAGTGAGATGCCAGCTCCTTTCATTCAGTCAGTAGCTTCAAACATTTCTGGTATATGAAAAACATGTTTTTCAATGGCAAAAATCAATGAATATTGTAAATGCACAAACAGTAATATCTCCACATTGCAAGGTGCAATTCTGAAATTTTTTGCTTTTTCCTGTTAATCCTAGCATGATAAAGAAGATTCAAAGAGAGTGAGATGCCAGCTCCTTTCATTCAGTCAGTAGCTTCAAACATTTCTGGTATATGAAAAACATGTTTTTCAATGGCAAAAATCAATGAATATTGTAAATGCACAAACAGTAATATCTCCACATTGCAAGGTGCAATTCTGAAATTTTTTGCTTTTTCCTGCTAATCCTAGCATGATAAAGAAGATTCAAAGAGAGTGAGATGCCAGCTCCTTTCATTCAGTCAGTAGCTTCAAACATTTCTGGTATATGAAAAACATGTTTTTCAATGGCAAAAATCAATGAATATTGTAAATGCACAAACAGTAATATCTCCACATTGCAAGGTGCAATTCTGAAATTTTTTGCTTTTTCCTGCTAATCCTAGCATGATAAAGAAGATTCAAAGAGAGTGAGATGCCAGCTCCTTTCATTCAGTCAGTAGCTTCAAACATTTCTGGTATATGAAAAACATGTTTTTCAATGGCAAAAATCAATGAATATTGTAAATGCACAAACAGTAATATCTCCACATTGCACGGTGCAATTCTGAAATTTTTAGCTTTTTCCTGTTAATCCTAGCATGATAAAGAACATTCAAACAGAGTGAGATGCCAGCTCCTTTCATTCAGTCAGTAGCTTCAAACATTTCTGGTATATGAAAAACATGTTTTTCAATGGCAAAAATCAATGAATATTGTAAATGCACAAACAGTAATATCTCCACATTGCACGGTGCAATTCTGAAATTTTTAGCTTTTTCCTGTTAATCCTAGCATGATAAAGAAGATTCAAAGAGAGTGAGATGCCAGCTCCTTTCATTCAGTCAGTAGCTTCAAACATTTCTGGTATATGAAAAACATGTTTTTCAATGGCAAAAATCAATGAATATTGTAAATGCACAAACAGTAATATCTCCACATTGCAAGGTGCAATTCTGAAATTTTTTGCTTTTTCCTGTTAATCCTAGCATGATAAAGAAGATTCAAAGAGAGTGAGATGCCAGCTCCTTTCATTCAGTCAGTAGCTTCAAACATTTCTGGTATATGAAAAACATGTTTTTCAATGGCAAAAATCAATGAATATTGTAAATGCACAAACAGTAATATCTCCACATTGCAAGGTGCAATTCTGAAATTTTTTGCTTTTTCCTGCTAATCCTAGCATGATAAAGAAGATTCAAAGAGAGTGAGATGCCAGCTCCTTTCATTCAGTCAGTAGCTTCAAACATTTCTGGTATATGAAAAACATGTTTTTCAATGGCAAAAATCAATGAATATTGTAAATGCACAAACAGTAATATCTCCACATTGCACGGTGCAATTCTGAAATTTTTAGCTTTTTCCTGTTAATCCTAGCATGATAAAGAAGATTCAAAGAGAGTGAGATGCCAGCTCCTTTCATTCAGTCAGTAGCTTCAAACATTTCTGGTATATGAAAAACATGTTTTTCAATGGCAAAAATCAATGAATATTGTAAATGCACAAACAGTAATATCTCCACATTGCAAGGTGCAATTCTGAAATTTTTTGCTTTTTCCTGTTAATCCTAGCATGATAAAGAAGATTCAAAGAGAGTGAGATGCCAGCTCCTTTCATTCAGTCAGTAGCTTCAAACATTTCTGGTATATGAAAAACATGTTTTTCAATGGCAAAAATCAATGAATATTGTAAATGCACAAACAGTAATATCTCCACATTGCAAGGTGCAATTCTGAAATTTTTTGCTTTTTCCTGCTAATCCTAGCATGATAAAGAAGATTCAAAGAGAGTGAGATGCCAGCTCCTTTCATTCAGTCAGTAGCTTCAAACATTTCTGGTATATGAAAAACATGTTTTCAATGGCAAAAATCAATGAATATTGTAAATGCACAAACAGTAATATCTCCACATTGCACGGTGCAATTCTGAAATTTTTAGCTTTTTCCTGTTAATCCTAGCATGATAAAGAAGATTCAAAGAGAGTGAGATGCCAGCTCCTTTCATTCAGTCAGTAGCTTCAAACATTTCTGGTATATGAAAAACATGTTTTTCAATGGCAAAAATCAATGAATATTGTAAATGCACAAACAGTAATATCTCCACATTGCAAGGTGCAATTCTGAAATTTTTTGCTTTTTCCTGCTAATCCTAGCATGATAAAGAAGATTCAAAGAGAGTGAGATGCCAGCTCCTTTCATTCAGTCAGTAGCTTCAAACATTTCTGGTATATGAAAAACATGTTTTTCAATGGCAAAAATCAATGAATATTGTAAATGCACAAACAGTAATATCTCCACATTGCAAGGTGCAATTCTGAAATTTTTTGCTTTTTCCTGCTAATCCTAGCATGATAAAGAAGATTCAAAGAGAGTGAGATGCCAGCTCCTTTCATTCAGTCAGTAGCTTCAAACATTTCTGGTATATGAAAAACATGTTTTTCAATGGCAAAAATCAATGAATATTGTAAATGCACAAACAGTAATATCTCCACATTGCAAGGTGCAATTCTGAAATTTTTTGCTTTTTCCTGTTAATCCTAGCATGATAAAGAAGATTCAAAGAGAGTGAGATGCCAGCTCCTTTCATTCAGTCAGTAGCTTCAAACATTTCTGGTATATGAAAAACATGTTTTTCAATGGCAAAAATCAATGAATATTGTAAATGCACAAACAGTAATATCTCCACATTGCAAGGTGCAATTCTGAAATTTTTTGCTTTTTCCTGCTAATCCTAGCATGATAAAGAAGATTCAAAGAGAGTGAGATGCCAGCTCCTTTCATTCAGTCAGTAGCTTCAAACATTTCTGGTATATGAAAAACATGTTTTCAATGGCAAAAATCAATGAATATTGTAAATGCACAAACAGTAATATCTCCACATTGCACGGTGCAATTCTGAAATTTTTTGCTTTTTCCTGTTAATCCTAGCATGATAAAGAAGATTCAAAGAGAGTGAGATGCCAGCTCCTTTCATTCAGTCAGTAGCTTCAAACATTTCTGGTATATGAAAAACATGTTTTTCAATGGCAAAAATCAATGAATATTGTAAATGCACAAACAGTAATATCTCCACATTGCAAGGTGCAATTCTGAAATTTTTTGCTTTTTCCTGCTAATCCTAGCATGATAAAGAAGATTCAAAGAGAGTGAGATGCCAGCTCCTTTCATTCAGTCAGTAGCTTCAAACATTTCTGGTATATGAAAAACATGTTTTCAATGGCAAAAATCAATGAATATTGTAAATGCACAAACAGTAATATCTCCACATTGCACGGTGCAATTCTGAAATTTTTAGCTTTTTCCTGTTAATCCTAGCATGATAAAGAAGATTCAAAGAGAGTGAGATGCCAGCTCCTTTCATTCAGTCAGTAGCTTCAAACATTTCTGGTATATGAAAAACATGTTTTTCAATGGCAAAAATCAATGAATATTGTAAATGCACAAACAGTAATATCTCCACATTGCAAGGTGCAATTCTGAAATTTTTTGCTTTTTCCTGCTAATCCTAGCATGATAAAGAAGATTCAAAGAGAGTGAGATGCCAGCTCCTTTCATTCAGTCAGTAGCTTCAAACATTTCTGGTATATGAAAAACATGTTTTTCAATGCCAAAAATCAATGAATATTGTAAATGCACAAACAGTAATATCTCCACATTGCACGGTGCAATTCTGAAATTTTTAGCTTTTTCCTGTTAATCCTAGCATGATAAAGAAGATTCAAAGAGAGTGAGATGCCAGCTCCTTTCATTCAGTCAGTAGCTTCAAACATTTCTGGTATATTAAAAACGTTTTTCAATGGCAAAAATCAATGAATATTGTAAATGCACAAACAGTAATATCTCCACATTGCAAGGTGCAATTCTGAAATTTTTTGATTTTTCCTGTTAATCCTAGCATGATAAAGAAGATTCAAAGAGAGTGAGATGCCAGCTCCTTTCATTCAGTCAGTAGCTTCAAACATTTCTGGTATATGAAAAACATGTTTTTCAATGGCAAAAATCAATGAATATTGTAAATGCACAAACAGTAATATCTCCACATTGCAAGGTGCAATTCTGAAATTTTTTGCTTTTTCCTGCTAATCCTAGCATGATAAAAAAGATTCAAAGAGAGTGAGATGCCAGCTCCTTTCATTCAGTCAGTAGCTTCAAACATTTCTGGTATATGAAAAACGTTTTACAATGGCAAAAATCAATGAATATTGTAAATGCACAAACAGTAATATCTCCACATTGCACGGTGCAATTCTGAAATTTTTAGCTTTTTCCTGTTAATCCTAGCATGATAAAGAAGATTCAAAGAGAGTGAGATGCCAGCTCCTTTCATTCAGTCAGTAGCTTCAAACATTTCTGGTATATGAAAAACATGTTTTTCAATGGCAAAAATCAATGAATATTGTAAATGCACAAACAGTAATATCTCCACATTGCAAGGTGCAATTCTGAAATTTTTTGCTTTTTCCTGTTAATCCTAGCATGATAAAGAAGATTCAAAGAGAGTGAGATGCCAGCTCCTTTCATTCAGTCAGTAGCTTCAAACATTTCTGGTATATGAAAAACATGTTTTTCAATGGCAAAAATCAATGAATATTGTAAATGCACAAACAGTAATATCTCCACATTGCAAGGTGCAATTCTGAAATTTTTTGCTTTTTCCTGCTAATCCTAGCATGATAAAGAAGATTCAAAGAGAGTGAGATGCCAGCTCCTTTCATTCAGTCAGTAGCTTCAAACATTTCTGGTATATGAAAAACATGTTTTTCAATGGCAAAAATCAATGAATATTGTAAATGCACAAACAGTAATATCTCCACATTGCACGGTGCAATTCTGAAATTTTTAGCTTTTTCCTGTTAATCCTAGCATGATAAAGAAGATTCAAAGAGAGTGAGATGCCAGCTCCTTTCATTCAGTCAGTAGCTTCAAACATTTCTGGTATATGAAAAACATGTTTTTCAATGGCAAAAATCAATGAATATTGTAAATGCACAAACAGTAATATCTCCACATTGCAAGGTGCAATTCTGAAATTTTTTGCTTTTTCCTGCTAATCCTAGCATGATAAAGAAGATTCAAAGAGAGTAAGATGCCAGCTCCTTTCATTCAGTCAGTAGCTTCAAACATTTCTGGTATATGAAAAACATGTTTTTCAATGGCAAAAATCAATGAATATTGTAAATGCACAAACAGTAATATCTCCACATTGCACGGTGCAATTCTGAAATTTTTAGCTTTTTCCTGTTAATCCTAGCATGATAAAGAAGATTCAAAGAGTGAGATGCCAGCTCCTTTCATTCAGTCAGTAGCTTCAAACATTTCTGGTATATGAAAAACATGTTTTTCAATGGCAAAAATCAATGAATATTGTAAATGCACAAACAGTAATATCTCCACATTGCAAGGTGCAATTCTGAAATTTTTTGCTTTTTCCTGTTAATCCTAGCATGATAAAGAAGATTCAAAGAGAGTGAGATGCCAGCTCCTTTCATTCAGTCAGTAGCTTCAAACATTTCTGGTATATGAAAAACATGTTTTTCAATGGCAAAAATCAATGAATATTGTAAATGCACAAACAGTAATATCTCCACATTGCAAGGTGCAATTCTGAAATTTTTTGCTTTTTCCTGCTAATCCTAGCATGATAAAGAAGATTCAAAGAGAGTGAGATGCCAGCTCCTTTCATTCAGTCAGTAGCTTCAAACATTTCTGGTATATGAAAAACATGTTTTCAATGGCAAAAATCAATGAATATTGTAAATGCACAAACAGTAATATCTCCACATTGCACGGTGCAATTCTGAAATTTTTAGCTTTTTCCTGTTAATCCTAGCATGATAAAGAAGATTCAAAGAGAGTGAGATGCCAGCTCCTTTCATTCAGTCAGTAGCTTCAAACATTTCTGGTATATGAAAAACATGTTTTTCAATGGCAAAAATCAATGAATATTGTAAATGCACAAACAGTAATATCTCCACATTGCAAGGTGCAATTCTGAAATTTTTTGCTTTTTCCTGCTAATCCTAGCATGATAAAGAAGATTCAAAGAGAGTGAGATGCCAGCTCCTTTCATTCAGTCAGTAGCTTCAAACATTTCTGGTATATGAAAAACATGTTTTCAATGGCAAAAATCAATGAATATTGTAAATGCACAAACAGTAATATCTCCACATTGCACGGTGCAATTCTGAAATTTTTAGCTTTTTCCTGTTAATCCTAGCATGATAAAGAAGATTCAAAGAGAGTGAGATGCCAGCTCCTTTCATTCAGTCAGTAGCTTCAAACATTTCTGGTATATGAAAAACATGTTTTTCAATGGCAAAAATCAATGAATATTGTAAATGCACAAACAGTAATATCTCCACATTGCAAGGTGCAATTCTGAAATTTTTTGCTTTTTCCTGCTAATCCTAGCATGATAAAGAAGATTCAAAGAGAGTGAGATGCCAGCTCCTTTCAGTCAGTAGCTTCAAACATTTCTGGTATATGAAAAACATGTTTTTCAATGCCAAAAATCAATGAATATTGTAAATGCACAAACAGTAATATCTCCACATTGCACGGTGCAATTCTGAAATTTTTAGCTTTTTCCTGTTAATCCTAGCATGATAAAGAAGATTCAAAGAGAGTGAGATGCCAGCTCCTTTCATTCAGTCAGTAGCTTCAAACATTTCTGGTATATTAAAAACATGTTTTTCAATGGCAAAAATCAATGAATATTGTAAATGCACAAACAGTAATATCTCCACATTGCAAGGTGCAATTCTGAAATTTTTTGATTTTTCCTGTTAATCCTAGCATGATAAAGATTCAAAGAGAGTGAGATGCCAGCTCCTTTCATTCAGTCAGTAGCTTCAAACATTTCTGGTATATGAAAAACATGTTTTTCAATGGCAAAAATCAATGAATATTGTAAATGCACAAACAGTAATATCTCCACATTGCAAGGTGCAATTCTGAAATTTTTTGCTTTTTCCTGCTAATCCTAGCATGATAAAGAAGATTCAAAGAGAGTGAGATGCCAGCTCCTTTCATTCAGTCAGTAGCTTCAAACATTTCTGGTATATGAAAAACATGTTTTCAATGGCAAAAATCAATGAATATTGTAAATGCACAAACAGTAATATCTCCACATTGCACGGTGCAATTCTGAAATTTTTAGCTTTTTCCTGTTAATCCTAGCATGATAAAGAAGATTCAAAGAGAGTGAGATGCCAGCTCCTTTCATTCAGTCAGTAGCTTCAAACATTTCTGGTATATGAAAAACATGTTTTTCAATGGCAAAAATCAATGAATATTGTAAATGCACAAACAGTAATATCTCCACATTGCAAGGTGCAATTCTGAAATTTTTTGCTTTTTCCTGCTAATCCTAGCATGATAAAGAAGATTCAAAGAGAGTGAGATGCCAGCTCCTTTCAGTCAGTAGCTTCAAACATTTCTGGTATATGAAAAACATGTTTTTCAATGCCAAAAATCAATGAATATTGTAAATGCACAAACAGTAATATCTCCACATTGCACGGTGCAATTCTGAAATTTTTAGCTTTTTCCTGTTAATCCTAGCATGATAAAGAAGATTCAAAGAGAGTGAGATGCCAGCTCCTTTCATTCAGTCAGTAGCTTCAAACATTTCTGGTATATTAAAAACATGTTTTTCAATGGCAAAAATCAATGAATATTGTAAATGCACAAACAGTAATATCTCCACATTGCAAGGTGCAATTCTGAAATTTTTTGATTTTTCCTGTTAATCCTAGCATGATAAAGATTCAAAGAGAGTGAGATGCCAGCTCCTTTCATTCAGTCAGTAGCTTCAAACATTTCTGGTATATGAAAAACATGTTTTTCAATGGCAAAAATCAATGAATATTGTAAATGCACAAACAGTAATATCTCCACATTGCAAGGTGCAATTCTGAAATTTTTTGCTTTTTCCTGCTAATCCTAGCATGATAAAGAAGATTCAAAGAGAGTGAGATGCCAGCTCCTTTCATTCAGTCAGTAGCTTCAAACATTTCTGGTATATGAAAAACATGTTTTCAATGGCAAAAATCAATGAATATTGTAAATGCACAAACAGTAATATCTCCACATTGCACGGTGCAATTCTGAAATTTTTAGCTTTTTCCTGTTAATCCTAGCATGATAAAGAAGATTCAAAGAGAGTGAGATGCCAGCTCCTTTCATTCAGTCAGTAGCTTCAAACATTTCTGGTATATGAAAAACATGTTTTTCAATGGCAAAAATCAATGAATATTGTAAATGCACAAACAGTAATATCTCCACATTGCAAGGTGCAATTCTGAAATTTTTTGCTTTTTCCTGCTAATCCTAGCATGATAAAGAAGATTCAAAGAGAGTGAGATGCCAGCTCCTTTCAGTGAGTAGCTTCAAACATTTCTGGTATATGAAAAACATGTTTTTCAATGCCAAAAATCAATGAATATTGTAAATGCACAAACAGTAATATCTCCACATTGCACGGTGCAATTCTGAAATTTTTAGCTTTTTCCTGTTAATCCTAGCATGATAAAGAAGATTCAAAGAGAGTGAGATGCCAGCTCCTTTCATTCAGTCAGTAGCTTCAAACATTTCTGGTATATTAAAAACATGTTTTTCAATGGCAAAAATCAATGAATATTGTAAATGCACAAACAGTAATATCTCCACATTGCAAGGTGCAATTCTGAAATTTTTTGATTTTTCCTGTTAATCCTAGCATGATAAAGAAGATTCAAAGAGAGTGAGATGCCAGCTCCTTTCATTCAGTCAGTAGCTTCAAACATTTCTGGTATATGAAAAACATGTTTTTCAATGGCAAAAATCAATGAATATTGTAAATGCACAAACAGTAATATCTCCACATTGCAAGGTGCAATTCTGAAATTTTTTGCTTTTTCCTGCTAATCCTAGCATGATAAAGAAGATTCAAAGAGAGTGAGATGCCAGCTCCTTTCATTCAGTCAGTAGCTTCAAACATTTCTGGTATATGAAAAACTGTTTTACAATGGCAAAAATCAATGAATATTGTAAATGCACAAACAGTAATATCTCCACATTGCACGGTGCAATTCTGAAATTTTTAGCTTTTTCCTGTTAATCCTAGCATGATAAAGAAGATTCAAAGAGAGTGAGATGCCAGCTCCTTTCATTCAGTCAGTAGCTTCAAACATTTCTGGTATATGAAAAACATGTTTTTCAATGGCAAAAATCAATGAATATTGTAAATGCACAAACAGTAATATCTCCACATTGCAAGGTGCAATTCTGAAATTTTTTGCTTTTTCCTGTTAATCCTAGCATGATAAAGAAGATTCAAAGAGAGTGAGATGCCAGCTCCTTTCATTCAGTCAGTAGCTTCAAACATTTCTGGTATATGAAAAACATGTTTTTCAATGGCAAAAATCAATGAATATTGTAAATGCACAAACAGTAATATCTCCACATTGCAAGGTGCAATTCTGAAATTTTTTGCTTTTTCCTGCTAATCCTAGCATGATAAAGAAGATTCAAAGAGAGTGAGATGCCAGCTCCTTTCATTCAGTCAGTAGCTTCAAACATTTCTGGTATATGAAAAACATGTTTTTCAATGGCAAAAATCAATGAATATTGTAAATGCACAAACAGTAATATCTCCACATTGCACGGTGCAATTCTGAAATTTTTAGCTTTTTCCTGTTAATCCTAGCATGATAAAGAAGATTCAAAGAGAGTGAGATGCCAGCTCCTTTCATTCAGTCAGTAGCTTCAAACATTTCTGGTATATGAAAAACATGTTTTTCAATGGCAAAAATCAATGAATATTGTAAATGCACAAACAGTAATATCTCCACATTGCAAGGTGCAATTCTGAAATTTTTTGCTTTTTCCTGCTAATCCTAGCATGATAAAGAAGATTCAAAGAGAGTGAGATGCCAGCTCCTTTCATTCAGTCAGTAGCTTCAAACATTTCTGGTATATGAAAAACATGTTTTTCAATGGCAAAAATCAATGAATATTGTAAATGCACAAACAGTAATATCTCCACATTGCACGGTGCAATTCTGAAATTTTTAGCTTTTTCCTGTTAATCCTAGCATGATAAAGAAGATTCAAAGAGAGTGAGATGCCAGCTCCTTTCATTCAGTCAGTAGCTTCAAACATTTCTGGTATATGAAAAACATGTTTTTCAATGGCAAAAATCAATGAATATTGTAAATGCACAAACAGTAATATCTCCACATTGCAAGGTGCAATTCTGAAATTTTTTGCTTTTTCCTGTTAATCCTAGCATGATAAAGAAGATTCAAAGAGAGTGAGATGCCAGCTCCTTTCATTCAGTCAGTAGCTTCAAACATTTCTGGTATATGAAAAACATGTTTTTCAATGGCAAAAATCAATGAATATTGTAAATGCACAAACAGTAATATCTCCACACTGCAAGGTGCAATTCTGAAATTTTTTGCTTTTTCCTGCTAATCCTAGCATGATAAAGAAGATTCAAAGAGAGTGAGATGCCAGCTCCTTTCATTCAGTCAGTAGCTTCAAACATTTCTGGTATATGAAAAACATGTTTTCAATGGCAAAAATCAATGAATATTGTAAATGCACAAACAGTAATATCTCCACATTGCACGGTGCAATTCTGAAATTTTTAGCTTTTTCCTGTTAATCCTAGCATGATAAAGAAGATTCAAAGAGAGTGAGATGCCAGCTCCTTTCATTCAGTCAGTAGCTTCAAACATTTCTGGTATATGAAAAACATGTTTTTCAATGGCAAAAATCAATGAATATTGTAAATGCACAAACAGTAATATCTCCACATTGCAAGGTGCAATTCTGAAATTTTTTGCTTTTTCCTGCTAATCCTAGCATGATAAAGAAGATTCAAAGAGAGTGAGATGCCAGCTCCTTTCATTCAGTCAGTAGCTTCAAACATTTCTGGTATATGAAAAACATGTTTTTCAATGCCAAAAATCAATGAATATTGTAAATGCACAAACAGTAATATCTCCACATTGCACGGTGCAATTCTGAAATTTTTAGCTTTTTCCTGTTAATCCTAGCATGATAAAGAAGATTCAAAGAGAGTGAGATGCCAGCTCCTTTCATTCAGTCAGTAGCTTCAAACATTTCTGGTATATTAAAAACATGTTTTTCAATGGCAAAAATCAATGAATATTGTAAATGCACAAACAGTAATATCTCCACATTGCAAGGTGCAATTCTGAAATTTTTTGATTTTTCCTGTTAATCCTAGCATGATAAAGAAGATTCAAAGAGAGTGAGATGCCAGCTCCTTTCATTCAGTCAGTAGCTTCAAACATTTCTGGTATATGAAAAACATGTTTTTCAATGGCAAAAATCAATGAATATTGTAAATGCACAAACAGTAATATCTCCACATTGCAAGGTGCAATTCTGAAATTTTTTGCTTTTTCCTGCTAATCCTAGCATGATAAAGAAGATTCAAAGAGAGTGAGATGCCAGCTCCTTTCATTCAGTCAGTAGCTTCAAACATTTCTGGTATATGAAAAACGTTTTACAATGGCAAAAATCAATGAATATTGTAAATGCACAAACAGTAATATCTCCACATTGCACGGTGCAATTCTGAAATTTTTAGCTTTTTCCTGTTAATCCTAGCATGATAAAGAAGATTCAAAGAGAGTGAGATGCCAGCTCCTTTCATTCAGTCAGTAGCTTCAAACATTTCTGGTATATGAAAAACAGTTTTTCAATGGCAAAAATCAATGAATATTGTAAATGCACAAACAGTAATATCTCCACATTGCAAGGTGCAATTCTGAAATTTTTTGCTTTTTCCTGTTAATCCTAGCATGATAAAGAAGATTCAAAGAGAGTGAGATGCCAGCTCCTTTCATTCAGTCAGTAGCTTCAAACATTTCTGGTATATGAAAAACATGTTTTTCAATGGCAAAAATCAATGAACATTGTAAATGCACAAACAGTAATATCTCCACATTGCAAGGTGCAATTCTGAAATTTTTTGCTTTTTCCTGCTAATCCTAGCATGATAAAGAAGATTCAAAGAGAGTGAGATGCCAGCTCCTTTCATTCAGTCAGTAGCTTCAAACATTTCTGGTATATGAAAAACATGTTTTTCAATGGCAAAAATCAATGAATATTGTAAATGCACAAACAGTAATATCTCCACATTGCAAGGTGCAATTCTGAAATTTTTTGCTTTTTCCTGCTAATCCTAGCATGATAAAGAAGATTCAAAGAGAGTGAGATGCCAGCTCCTTTCATTCAGTCAGTAGCTTCAAACATTTCTGGTATATGAAAAACATGTTTTTCAATGGCAAAAATCAATGAATATTGTAAATGCACAAACAGTAATATCTCCACATTGCACGGTGCAATTCTGAAATTTTTAGCTTTTTCCTGTTAATCCTAGCATGATAAAGAACATTCAAACAGAGTGAGATGCCAGCTCCTTTCATTCAGTCAGTAGCTTCAAACATTTCTGGTATATGAAAAACATGTTTTTCAATGGCAAAAATCAATGAATATTGTAAATGCACAAACAGTAATATCTCCACATTGCACGGTGCAATTCTGAAATTTTTAGCTTTTTCCTGTTAATCCTAGCATGATAAAGAAGATTCAAAGAGAGTGAGATGCCAGCTCCTTTCATTCAGTCAGTAGCTTCAAACATTTCTGGTATATGAAAAACATGTTTTTCAATGGCAAAAATCAATGAATATTGTAAATGCACAAACAGTAATATCTCCACATTGCAAGGTGCAATTCTGAAATTTTTTGCTTTTTCCTGTTAATCCTAGCATGATAAAGAAGATTCAAAGAGAGTGAGATGCCAGCTCCTTTCATTCAGTCAGTAGCTTCAAACATTTCTGGTATATGAAAAACGTTTTACAATGGCAAAAATCAATGAATATTGTAAATGCACAAACAGTAATATCTCCACATTGCACGGTGCAATTCTGAAATTTTTAGCTTTTTCCTGTTAATCCTAGCATGATAAAGAAGATTCAAAGAGAGTGAGATGCCAGCTCCTTTCATTCAGTCAGTAGCTTCAAACATTTCTGGTATATGAAAAACATGTTTTTCAATGGCAAAAATCAATGAATATTGTAAATGCACAAACAGTAATATCTCCACATTGCAAGGTGCAATTCTGAAATTTTTTGCTTTTTCCTGCTAATCCTAGCATGATAAAGAAGATTCAAAGAGAGTGAGATGCCAGCTCCTTTCATTCAGTCAGTAGCTTCAAACATTTCTGGTATATGAAAAACATGTTTTTCAATGGCAAAAATCAATGAATATTGTAAATGCACAAACAGTAATATCTCCACATTGCACGGTGCAATTCTGAAATTTTTAGCTTTTTCCTGTTAATCCTAGCATGATAAAGAAGATTCAAAGAGTGAGATGCCAGCTCCTTTCATTCAGTCAGTAGCTTCAAACATTTCTGGTATATGAAAAACATGTTTTTCAATGGCAAAAATCAATGAATATTGTAAATGCACAAACAGTAATATCTCCACATTGCAAGGTGCAATTCTGAAATTTTTTGCTTTTTCCTGTTAATCCTAGCATGATAAAGAAGATTCAAAGAGAGTGAGATGCCAGCTCCTTTCATTCAGTCAGTAGCTTCAAACATTTCTGGTATATGAAAAACATGTTTTTCAATGGCAAAAATCAATGAATATTGTAAATGCACAAACAGTAATATCTCCACATTGCAAGGTGCAATTCTGAAATTTTTTGCTTTTTCCTGCTAATCCTAGCATGATAAAGAAGATTCAAAGAGAGTGAGATGCCAGCTCCTTTCATTCAGTCAGTAGCTTCAAACATTTCTGGTATATGAAAAACGTTTTACAATGGCAAAAATCAATGAATATTGTAAATGCACAAACAGTAATATCTCCACATTGCACGGTGCAATTCTGAAATTTTTAGCTTTTTCCTGTTAATCCTAGCATGATAAAGAAGATTCAAAGAGAGTGAGATGCCAGCTCCTTTCATTCAGTCAGTAGCTTCAAACATTTCTGGTATATGAAAAACATGTTTTTCAATGGCAAAAATCAATGAATATTGTAAATGCACAAACAGTAATATCTCCACATTGCAAGGTGCAATTCTGAAATTTTTTGCTTTTTCCTGTTAATCCTAGCATGATAAAGAAGATTCAAAGAGAGTGAGATGCCAGCTCCTTTCATTCAGTCAGTAGCTTCAAACATTTCTGGTATATGAAAAACATGTTTTTCAATGGCAAAAATCAATGAATATTGTAAATGCACAAACAGTAATATCTCCACATTGCAAGGTGCAATTCTGAAATTTTTTGCTTTTTCCTGCTAATCCTAGCATGATAAAGAAGATTCAAAGAGAGTGAGATGCCAGCTCCTTTCATTCAGTCAGTAGCTTCAAACATTTCTGGTATATGAAAAACATGTTTTTCAATGGCAAAAATCAATGAATATTGTAAATGCACAAACAGTAATATCTCCACATTGCACGGTGCAATTCTGAAATTTTTAGCTTTTTCCTGTTAATCCTAGCATGATAAAGAAGATTCAAAGAGAGTGAGATGCCAGCTCCTTTCATTCAGTCAGTAGCTTCAAACATTTCTGGTATATGAAAAACATGTTTTTCAATGGCAAAAATCAATGAATATTGTAAATGCACAAACAGTAATATCTCCACATTGCAAGGTGCAATTCTGAAATTTTTTGCTTTTTCCTGCTAATCCTAGCATGATAAAGAAGATTCAAAGAGAGTGAGATGCCAGCTCCTTTCATTCAGTCAGTAGCTTCAAACATTTCTGGTATATGAAAAACATGTTTTTCAATGGCAAAAATCAATGAATATTGTAAATGCACAAACAGTAATATCTCCACATTGCACGGTGCAATTCTGAAATTTTTAGCTTTTTCCTGTTAATCCTAGCATGATAAAGAAGATTCAAAGAGTGAGATGCCAGCTCCTTTCATTCAGTCAGTAGCTTCAAACATTTCTGGTATATGAAAAACATGTTTTTCAATGGCAAAAATCAATGAATATTGTAAATGCACAAACAGTAATATCTCCACATTGCAAGGTGCAATTCTGAAATTTTTTGCTTTTTCCTGTTAATCCTAGCATGATAAAGAAGATTCAAAGAGAGTGAGATGCCAGCTCCTTTCATTCAGTCAGTAGCTTCAAACATTTCTGGTATATGAAAAACATGTTTTTCAATGGCAAAAATCAATGAATATTGTAAATGCACAAACAGTAATATCTCCACATTGCAAGGTGCAATTCTGAAATTTTTTGCTTTTTCCTGCTAATCCTAGCATGATAAAGAAGATTCAAAGAGAGTGAGATGCCAGCTCCTTTCATTCAGTCAGTAGCTTCAAACATTTCTGGTATATGAAAAACATGTTTTCAATGGCAAAAATCAATGAATATTGTAAATGCACAAACAGTAATATCTCCACATTGCACGGTGCAATTCTGAAATTTTTAGCTTTTTCCTGTTAATCCTAGCATGATAAAGAAGATTCAAAGAGAGTGAGATGCCAGCTCCTTTCATTCAGTCAGTAGCTTCAAACATTTCTGGTATATGAAAAACATGTTTTTCAATGGCAAAAATCAATGAATATTGTAAATGCACAAACAGTAATATCTCCACATTGCAAGGTGCAATTCTGAAATTTTTTGCTTTTTCCTGCTAATCCTAGCATGATAAAGAAGATTCAAAGAGAGTGAGATGCCAGCTCCTTTCATTCAGTCAGTAGCTTCAAACATTTCTGGTATATGAAAAACATGTTTTCAATGGCAAAAATCAATGAATATTGTAAATGCACAAACAGTAATATCTCCACATTGCACGGTGCAATTCTGAAATTTTTAGCTTTTTCCTGTTAATCCTAGCATGATAAAGAAGATTCAAAGAGAGTGAGATGCCAGCTCCTTTCATTCAGTCAGTAGCTTCAAACATTTCTGGTATATGAAAAACATGTTTTTCAATGGCAAAAATCAATGAATATTGTAAATGCACAAACAGTAATATCTCCACATTGCAAGGTGCAATTCTGAAATTTTTTGCTTTTTCCTGCTAATCCTAGCATGATAAAGAAGATTCAAAGAGAGTGAGATGCCAGCTCCTTTCATTCAGTCAGTAGCTTCAAACATTTCTGGTATATGAAAAACATGTTTTTCAATGGCAAAAATCAATGAATATTGTAAATGCACAAACAGTAATATCTCCACATTGCACGGTGCAATTCTGAAATTTTTAGCTTTTTCCTGTTAATCCTAGCATGATAAAGAAGATTCAAAGAGAGTGAGATGCCAGCTCCTTTCATTCAGTCAGTAGCTTCAAACATTTCTGGTATATTAAAAACATGTTTTTCAATGGCAAAAATCAATGAATATTGTAAATGCACAAACAGTAATATCTCCACATTGCAAGGTGCAATTCTGAAATTTTTTGCTTTTTCCTGTTAATCCTAGCATGATAAAGAAGATTCAAAGAGAGTGAGATGCCAGCTCCTTTCATTCAGTCAGTAGCTTCAAACATTTCTGGTATATGAAAAACATGTTTTTCAATGGCAAAAATCAATGAATATTGTAAATGCACAAACAGTAATATCTCCACATTGCAAGGTGCAATTCTGAAATTTTTTGCTTTTTCCTGCTAATCCTAGCATGATAAAGAAGATTCAAAGAGAGTGAGATGCCAGCTCCTTTCATTCAGTCAGTAGCTTCAAACATTTCTGGTATATGAAAAACATGTTTTACAATGGCAAAAATCAATGAATATTGTAAATGCACAAACAGTAATATCTCCACATTGCACGGTGCAATTCTGAAATTTTTAGCTTTTTCCTGTTAATCCTAGCATGATAAAGAAGATTCAAAGAGAGTGAGATGCCAGCTCCTTTCATTCAGTCAGTAGCTTCAAACATTTCTGGTATATGAAAAACATGTTTTTCAATGGCAAAAATCAATGAATATTGTAAATGCACAAACAGTAATATCTCCACATTGCAAGGTGCAATTCTGAAATTTTTTGCTTTTTCCTGTTAATCCTAGCATGATAAAGAAGATTCAAAGAGAGTGAGATGCCAGCTCCTTTCATTCAGTCAGTAGCTTCAAACATTTCTGGTATATGAAAAACATGTTTTTCAATGGCAAAAATCAATGAATATTGTAAATGCACAAACAGTAATATCTCCACATTGCAAGGTGCAATTCTGAAATTTTTTGCTTTTTCCTGCTAATCCTAGCATGATAAAGAAGATTCAAAGAGAGTGAGATGCCAGCTCCTTTCATTCAGTCAGTAGCTTCAAACATTTCTGGTATATGAAAAACATGTTTTTCAATGGCAAAAATCAATGAATATTGTAAATGCACAAACAGTAATATCTCCACATTGCACGGTGCAATTCTGAAATTTTTAGCTTTTTCCTGTTAATCCTAGCATGATAAAGAAGATTCAAAGAGAGTGAGATGCCAGCTCCTTTCATTCAGTCAGTAGCTTCAAACATTTCTGGTATATGAAAAACATGTTTTTCAATGGCAAAAATCAATGAATATTGTAAATGCACAAACAGTAATATCTCCACATTGCAAGGTGCAATTCTGAAATTTTTTGCTTTTTCCTGCTAATCCTAGCATGATAAAGAAGATTCAAAGAGAGTGAGATGCCAGCTCCTTTCATTCAGTCAGTAGCTTCAAACATTTCTGGTATATGAAAAACATGTTTTTCAATGGCAAAAATCAATGAATATTGTAAATGCACAAACAGTAATATCTCCACATTGCACGGTGCAATTCTGAAATTTTTAGCTTTTTCCTGTTAATCCTAGCATGATAAAGAAGATTCAAAGAGTGAGATGCCAGCTCCTTTCATTCAGTCAGTAGCTTCAAACATTTCTGGTATATGAAAAACATGTTTTTCAATGGCAAAAATCAATGAATATTGTAAATGCACAAACAGTAATATCTCCACATTGCAAGGTGCAATTCTGAAATTTTTTGCTTTTTCCTGTTAATCCTAGCATGATAAAGAAGATTCAAAGAGAGTGAGATGCCAGCTCCTTTCATTCAGTCAGTAGCTTCAAACATTTCTGGTATATGAAAAACATGTTTTTCAATGGCAAAAATCAATGAATATTGTAAATGCACAAACAGTAATATCTCCACATTGCAAGGTGCAATTCTGAAATTTTTTGCTTTTTCCTGCTAATCCTAGCATGATAAAGAAGATTCAAAGAGAGTGAGATGCCAGCTCCTTTCATTCAGTCAGTAGCTTCAAACATTTCTGGTATATGAAAAACGTTTTACAATGGCAAAAATCAATGAATATTGTAAATGCACAAACAGTAATATCTCCACATTGCACGGTGCAATTCTGAAATTTTTAGCTTTTTCCTGTTAATCCTAGCATGATAAAGAAGATTCAAAGAGTGAGATGCCAGCTCCTTTCATTCAGTCAGTAGCTTCAAACATTTCTGGTATATGAAAAACATGTTTTTCAATGGCAAAAATCAATGAATATTGTAAATGCACAAACAGTAATATCTCCACATTGCAAGGTGCAATTCTGAAATTTTTTGCTTTTTCCTGTTAATCCTAGCATGATAAAGAAGATTCAAAGAGAGTGAGATGCCAGCTCCTTTCATTCAGTCAGTAGCTTCAAACATTTCTGGTATATGAAAAACATGTTTTTCAATGGCAAAATCAATGAATATTGTAAATGCACAAACAGTAATATCTCCACATTGCAAGGTGCAATTCTGAAATTTTTTGCTTTTTCCTGCTAATCCTAGCATGATAAAGAAGATTCAAAGAGAGTGAGATGCCAGCTCCTTTCATTCAGTCAGTAGCTTCAAACATTTCTGGTATATGAAAAACATGTTTTTCAATGGCAAAAATCAATGAATATTGTAAATGCACAAACAGTAATATCTCCACATTGCACGGTGCAATTCTGAAATTTTTAGCTTTTTCCTGTTAATCCTAGCATGATAAAGAAGATTCAAAGAGAGTGAGATGCCAGCTCCTTTCATTCAGTCAGTAGCTTCAAACATTTCTGGTATATGAAAAACATGTTTTTCAATGGCAAAAATCAATGAATATTGTAAATGCACAAACAGTAATATCTCCACATTGCAAGGTGCAATTCTGAAATTTTTTGCTTTTTCCTGCTAATCCTAGCATGATAAAGAAGATTCAAAGAGAGTGAGATGCCAGCTCCTTTCATTCAGTCAGTAGCTTCAAACATTTCTGGTATATGAAAAACATGTTTTTCAATGGCAAAAATCAATGAATATTGTAAATGCACAAACAGTAATATCTCCACATTGCACGGTGCAATTCTGAAATTTTTAGCTTTTTCCTGTTAATCCTAGCATGATAAAGAAGATTCAAAGAGTGAGATGCCAGCTCCTTTCATTCAGTCAGTAGCTTCAAACATTTCTGGTATATGAAAAACATGTTTTTCAATGGCAAAAATCAATGAATATTGTAAATGCACAAACAGTAATATCTCCACATTGCAAGGTGCAATTCTGAAATTTTTTGCTTTTTCCTGTTAATCCTAGCATGATAAAGAAGATTCAAAGAGAGTGAGATGCCAGCTCCTTTCATTCAGTCAGTAGCTTCAAACATTTCTGGTATATGAAAAACATGTTTTTCAATGGCAAAAATCAATGAATATTGTAAATGCACAAACAGTAATATCTCCACATTGCAAGGTGCAATTCTGAAATTTTTTGCTTTTTCCTGCTAATCCTAGCATGATAAAGAAGATTCAAAGAGAGTGAGATGCCAGCTCCTTTCATTCAGTCAGTAGCTTCAAACATTTCTGGTATATGAAAAACATGTTTTCAATGGCAAAAATCAATGAATATTGTAAATGCACAAACAGTAATATCTCCACATTGCACGGTGCAATTCTGAAATTTTTAGCTTTTTCCTGTTAATCCTAGCATGATAAAGAAGATTCAAAGAGAGTGAGATGCCAGCTCCTTTCATTCAGTCAGTAGCTTCAAACATTTCTGGTATATGAAAAACATGTTTTTCAATGGCAAAAATCAATGAATATTGTAAATGCACAAACAGTAATATCTCCACATTGCACGGTGCAATTCTGAAATTTTTAGCTTTTTCCTGTTAATCCTAGCATGATAAAGAAGATTCAAAGAGAGTGAGATGCCAGCTCCTTTCATTCAGTCAGTAGCTTCAAACATTTCTGGTATATGAAAAACATGTTTTTCAATGGCAAAAATCAATGAATATTGTAAATGCACAAACAGTAATATCTCCACATTGCAAGGTGCAATTCTGAAATTTTTTGCTTTTTCCTGCTAATCCTAGCATGATAAAGAAGATTCAAAGAGAGTGAGATGCCAGCTCCTTTCATTCAGTCAGTAGCTTCAAACATTTCTGGTATATGAAAAACGTTTTACAATGGCAAAAATCAATGAATATTGTAAATGCACAAACAGTAATATCTCCACATTGCACGGTGCAATTCTGAAATTTTTAGCTTTTTCCTGTTAATCCTAGCATGATAAAGAAGATTCAAAGAGAGTGAGATGCCAGCTCCTTTCATTCAGTCAGTAGCTTCAAACATTTCTGGTATATGAAAAACATGTTTTTCAATGGCAAAAATCAATGAATATTGTAAATGCACAAACAGTAATATCTCCACATTGCAAGGTGCAATTCTGAAATTTTTTGCTTTTTCCTGTTAATCCTAGCATGATAAAGAAGATTCAAAGAGAGTGAGATGCCAGCTCCTTTCATTCAGTCAGTAGCTTCAAACATTTCTGGTATATGAAAAACATGTTTTTCAATGGCAAAAATCAATGAATATTGTAAATGCACAAACAGTAATATCTCCACATTGCAAGGTGCAATTCTGAAATTTTTTGCTTTTTCCTGCTAATCCTAGCATGATAAAGAAGATTCAAAGAGAGTGAGATGCCAGCTCCTTTCATTCAGTCAGTAGCTTCAAACATTTCTGGTATATGAAAAACATGTTTTTCAATGGCAAAAATCAATGAATATTGTAAATGCACAAACAGTAATATCTCCACATTGCAAGGTGCAATTCTGAAATTTTTTGCTTTTTCCTGCTAATCCTAGCATGATAAAGAAGATTCAAAGAGAGTGAGATGCCAGCTCCTTTCATTCAGTCAGTAGCTTCAAACATTTCTGGTATATGAAAAACATGTTTTTCAATGGCAAAAATCAATGAATATTGTAAATGCACAAACAGTAATATCTCCACATTGCACGGTGCAATTCTGAAATTTTTAGCTTTTTCCTGTTAATCCTAGCATGATAAAGAAGATTCAAAGAGAGTGAGATGCCAGCTCCTTTCATTCAGTCAGTAGCTTCAAACATTTCTGGTATATGAAAAACATGTTTTTCAATGGCAAAAATCAATGAATATTGTAAATGCACAAACAGTAATATCTCCACATTGCAAGTGCAATTCTGAAATTTTTTGCTTTTTCCTGTTAATCCTAGCATGATAAAGAAGATTCAAAGAGAGTGAGAT
>NW_027370419.1:0-36094 GCF_046119375.1 Phyllobates terribilis | reverse complement strand
CCTGCACAGTACAGCTCCTCCTGTATATATACACTGCACAGTACAGCTCCCCCTGTATATATACACTGCACAGTACAGCTCCTCCTGTATATATACCCTGCACAGTACAGCTCCTCCTGTATATATACACTGCACAGTACAGCTCCCCCTGTATATATACCCTGCACAGTACAGCTCCTCCTGTATATATACACTGCACAGTACAGCTCCCCCTGTATATATACACTGCACAGTACAGCTCCCCCTGTATATATACACTGCACAGTACAGCTCCTCCTGTATATATACACTGCACAGTACAGCTCCTCCTGTATATATACACTGCACAGTACAGCTCCTCCTGTATATATACACTGCACAGTACAGCTCCTCCTGTATATATACACTGCACAGTACAGCTCCTCCTGTATATATACACTGCACAGTACAGCTCCTCCTGTATATATACACTGCACAGTACAGCTCCTCCTGTATATATACACTGCACAGTACAGCTCCTCCTGTATATATACACTGCACAGTACAGCTCCTCCTGTATATATACCCTGCACAGTACAGCTCCTCCTGTATATATACACTGCACAGTACAGCCACTCCTCCTGTATATATACACTGCACAGCACCACTCCTCCTGTATATATACACTGCACAGTACAGCTCCCCCTGTATATATACACTGCACAGTACAGCTCCTCCTGTATATATACACTGCACAGTACAGCTCCTCCTGTATATACCCTGCACAGTACAGCTCCTCCTGTATATATACCCTGCACAGTACAGCTCCTCCTGTATATATACCCTGCACAGTACAGCTCCTCCTGTATATATACACTGCACAGTACAGCTCCTCCTGTATATATACACTGCACAGCACCACTCCTCCTGTATATATACACTGCACAGTACAGCTCCCCCTGTATATATACACTGCACAGTACAGCTCCTCCTGTATATATACACTGCACAGTACAGCTCCTCCTGTATATACCCTGCACAGTACAGCTCCTCCTGTATATATACCCTGCACAGTACAGCTCCTCCTGTATATATACCCTGCACAGTACAGCTCCTCCTGTATATATACACTGTACAGTACCGCTCCTCCTGTATATATACCCTGCACAGTACAGCTCCTCCTGTATATATACCCTGCACAGTACAGCTCCTCCTGTATATATACACTGTACAGTACCGCTCCTCCTGTATATATACACTGCACAGTACAGCTCCTCCTGTATATATACACTGCACAGTACAGCTCCTCCTGTATATATACACTGCACAGTACAGCTCCTCCTGTATATATACACTGTACAGTACCGCTCCTCCTGTATATATACACTGCACAGTACAGCTCCTCCTGTATATATACCCTGCACAGTACAGCTCCTCCTGTATATATACACTGCACAGTACAGCTCCTCCTGTATATACACACTGCACAGTACAGCTCCCCCTGTATATATACCCTGCACAGTACAGCTCCTCCTGTATATATACACTGCACAGTACAGCTCCTCCTGTATATATACACTGCACAGTACAGCTCCTCCTGTATATATACCCTGCACAGTACAGCTCCTCCTGTATATATACACTGTACAGTACAGCTCCTCCTGTATATATACACTGCACAGTACAGCTCCTCCTGTATATATACACTGCACAGTACAGCTCCTCCTGTATATATACACTGTACAGTACAGCTCCTCCTGTATATATACCCTGCACAGTACAGCTCCTCCTGTATATATACCCTGCACAGTACAGCTCCTCCTGTATATATACACTGCACAGTACAGCTCCTCCTGTATATATACACTGCACAGTACAGCTCCTCCTGTATATATACCCTGCACAGTACAGCTCCTCCTGTATATATACACTGTACAGTACAGCTCCTCCTGTATATATACACTGCACAGTACAGCTCCTCCTGTATATATACACTGTACAGTACAGCTCCTCCTGTATATATACCCTGCACAGTACAGCTCCTCCTGTATATATACCCTGCACAGTACAGCTCCCCCTGTATATATACACTGCACAGTACAGCTCCCCCTGTATATATACACTGCACAGTACAGCTCCTCCTGTATATATACACTGCACAGTACAGCTCCTCCTGTATATATACACTGCACAGTACAACTCCTCCTGTATATATACCCTGCACAGTACAGCTCCTCCTGTATATATACACTGCACAGTACAGCTCCCCCTGTATATATACCCTGCACAGTACAGCTCCCCCTGTATATATACACTGCACAGTACAGCTCCCCCTGTATATATACACTGCACAGTACAGCTCCCCCTGTATATATACACTGCACAGTACAGCTCCTCCTGTATATATACACTGCACAGTACAGCTCCTCCTGTATATATACACTGCACAGTACAGCTCCTCCTGTATATATACACTGCACAGTACAGCTCCTCCTGTATATATACACTGCACAGTACAGCTCCTCCTGTATATATACACTGCACAGTACAGCTCCTCCTGTATATATACCCTGCACAGTACCGCTCCTCCTGTATATATAAACTGCACAGTACAGCTCCTCCTGTATATATACACTGTACAGTACAGCTCCCCCTGTATATATACCCTGCACAGTACAGCTCCTCCTGTATATATACACTGCACAGTACAGCTCCTCCTGTATATATACACTGCACAGTACAGCTCCTCCTGTATATATACACTGCACAGTACAGCTCCTCCTGTATATATACACTGCACAGTACAGCTCCTCCTGTATATATACACTGCACAGTACAGCTCCTCCTGTATATATACACTGCACAGCACCACTCCCCCTGTATATATACACTGCACAGTACAGCTCCTCCTGTATATATACCCTGCACAGTACAGCTCCTCCTGTATATATACACTGCACAGTACAGCTCCTCCTGTATATATAAACTGCACAGTACAGCTCCTCCTGTATATATACACTGTACAGTACAGCTCCTCCTGTATATATACACTGCACAGTACAGCTCCTCCTGTATATATACACTGCACAGTACAGCTCCTCCTGTATATATACCCTGCACAGTACAGCTCCTCCTGTATATATACACTGCACAGTACAGCTCCCCCTGTATATATACACTGCACAGTACAGCTCCTCCTGTATATATACCCTGCACAGTACAGCTCCTCCTGTATATATACACTGCACAGTACAGCTCCTCCTGTATATATACCCTGCACAGTACAGCTCCTCCTGTATATATACACTGTACAGTACAGCTCCTCCTGTATATATACACTGCACAGTACAGCTCCCCCTGTATATATACACTGCACAGTACAGCTCCTCCTGTATATATACCCTGCACAGTACAGCTCCTCCTGTATATATACACTGCACAGTACAGCTCCTCCTGTATATATACACTGCACAGTACAGCTCCTCCTGTATATATACACTGCACAGTACCGCTCCTCCTGTATATATACCCTGCACAGTACAGCTCCTCCTGTATATATACACTGCACAGTACAGCTCCTCCTGTATATATACCCTGCACAGTACAGCTCCTCCTGTATATATACACTGCACAGTACAGCTCCTCCTGTATATATACACTGCACAGTACAGCTCCCCCTGTATATATACACTGCACAGTACAACTCCTCCTGTATATATACACTGCACAGTACAGCTCCTCCTGTATATATACACTGCACAGTACAGCTCCCCCTGTATATATACACTGCACAGTACAACTCCTCCTGTATATATACACTGCACAGTACAGCTCCTCCTGTATATATACCCTGCACAGTACAGCTCCTCCTGTATATATACACTGCACAGTACCGCTCCTCCTGTATATATACACTGCACAGTACCGCTCCTCCTGTATATATACCCTGCACAGTACAGCTCCTCCTGTATATATACACTGCACAGTACAGCTCCTCCTGTATATATACACTGCACAGTACAGCTCCTCCTGTATATATACACTGCACAGTACAGCTCCCCCTGTATATATACACTGTACAGTACAGCTCCTCCTGTATATATACACTGCACAGTACAGCTCCCCCTGTATATATACACTGCACAGTACAGCTCCTCCTGTATATATACACTGCACAGTACAGCTCCTCCTGTATATATACACTGCACAGTACAGCTCCTCCTGTATATATACACTGCACAGTACAGCTCCTCCTGTATATATACACTGCACAGTACAGCTCCCCCTGTATATATACACTGTACAGTACAGCTCCTCCTGTATATATACACTGCACAGTACAGCTCCTCCTGTATATATACACTGCACAGTACAGCTCCTCCTGTATATATACACTGCACAGTACAGCTCCCCCTGTATATATACACTGTACAGTACAGCTCCCCCTGTATATATACACTGTACAGTACAGCTCCTCCTGTATATATACCCTGCACAGTACAGCTCCTCCTGTATATATACCCTGCACAGTACAGCTCCTCCTGTATATATACACTGCACAGTACAGCTCCTCCTGTATATATACACTGCACAGTACAGCTCCTCCTGTATATATACACTGCACAGTACAGCTCCTCCTGTATATATACCCTGCACAGTACAGCTCCTCCTGTATATATACACTGCACAGTACAGCTCCTCCTGTATATATACACTGCACAGTACAGCTCCTCCTGTATATATACACTGCACAGTACAGCTCCTCCTGTATATATACACTGCACAGTACAGCTCCTCCTGTATATATACACTGCACAGTACCGCTCCTCCTGTATATATACACTGCACAGTACAGCTTCTCCTGTATATATACCCTGCACAGTACAGCTCCTCCTGTATATATACACTGCACAGTACAGCTCCCCCTGTATATATACACTGCACAGTACAGCTCCTCCTGTATATATACACTGCACAGTACAGCTCCTCCTGTATATATACACTGCACAGTACAGCTCCTCCTGTATATATACACTGCACAGTACAGCTCCTCCTGTATATATACACTGCACAGTACAGCTCCTCCTGTATATATACACTGCACAGTACAGCTCCTCCTGTATATATACCCTGCACAGTACCACTCCTCCTGTATATATACACTGCACAGTACAGCTCCTCCTGTATATATACCCTGCACAGTACAGCTCCTCCTGTATATATACACTGCACAGTACAGCTCCTCCTGTATATATACCCTGCACAGTACCACTCCTCCTGTATATATACACTGCACAGTACAGCTCCTCCTGTATATATACCCTGCACAGTACAGCTCCTCCTGTATATATACACTGCACAGTACAGCTCCTCCTGTATATATACACTGCACAGTACAGCTCCTCCTGTATATATACACTGCACAGTACAGCTCCCCCTGTATATATATACACTGCACAGTACAGCTCCCCCTGTATATATACACTGCACAGTACAGCTCCTCCTGTATATATACCCTGCACAGTACAGCTCCCCCTGCATATATACACTGTACAGTACAGCTCCTCCTGTATATATACCCTGCACAGTACAGCTCCCCCTGTATATATACACTGTACAGTACAGCTCCCCCTGCATATATACACTGTACAGTACCGCTCCTCCTGTATATATACACTGCACAGTACAGCTCCTCCTGTATATATACACTGCACAGTACAGCTCCCCCTGCATATATACACTGTACAGTACAGCTCCTCCTGTATATATACCCTGCACAGTACAGCTCCCCCTGCATATATACACTGCACAGTACAGCTCCTCCTGTATATATACACTGCACAGTACAGCTCCCCCTGCATATATACACTGTACAGTACAGCTCCTCCTGTATATATACACTGCACAGTACAGCTCCTCCTGTATATATACACTGCACAGTACAGCTCCTCCTGTATATATACACTGCACAGTACAGCTCCTCCTGTATATATACACTACACAGTACAGCTCCTCCTGTATATATACACTGCACAGTACAGCTCCCCCTGCATATATACACTGTACAGTACAGCTCCTCCTGTATATATACACTGCACAGTACAGCTCCTCCTGTATATATACACTGCACAGTACAGCTCCCCCTGCATATATACACTGCACAGTACAGCTCCTCCTGTATATATACACTGCACAGTACAGCTCCTCCTGTATATATACACTGCACAGTACAGCTCCCCCTGTATATATACACTGTACAGTACAGCTCCTCCTGTATATATACCCTGCACAGTACAGCTCCCCCTGCATATATACACTGTACAGTACAGCTCCTCCTGTATATATACCCTGCACAGTACAGCTCCCCCTGCATATATACACTGCACAGTACAGCTCCTCCTGTATATATACCCTGCACAGTACAGCTCCCCCTGCATATATACACTGCACAGTACAGCTCCCCCTGCATATATACACTGTACAGTACAGCTCCTCCTGTATATATACCCTGCACAGTACAGCTCCTCCTGTATATATACCCTGCACAGTACAGCTCCTCCTGTATATATACACTGCACAGTACAGCTCCTCCTGTATATATACACTGCACAGTACAGCTCCTCCTGTATATATACCCTGCACAGTACAGCTCCTCCTGTATATATACACTGCACAGTACAGCTCCTCCTGTATATATACACTGCACAGTACAGCTCCCCCTGTATATATATACACTGCACAGTACAGCTCCTCCTGTATATATACCCTGCACAGTACAGCTCCTCATGTATATATACACTGTACAGTACAGCTCCTCCTGTATATATACCCTGCACAGTACAGCTCCCCCTGCATATATACACTGTACAGTACAGCTCCTCCTGTATATATACACTGTACAGTACAGCTCCCCCTGCATATATACACTGTACAGTACAGCTCCTCCTGTATATATACCCTGCACAGTACAGCTCCCCCTGTATATATACACTGTACAGTACAGCTCCTCCTGTATATATACCCTGCACAGTACAGCTCCCCCTGCATATATACACTGTACAGTACCGCTCCTCCTGTATATATACACTGTACAGTACAGCTCCTCCTGTATATATACACTGCACAGTACAGCTCCCCCTGTATATATACACTGCACAGTACAGCTCCTCCTGTATATATACACTGCACAGTACAGCTCCTCCTGTATATATACACTGCACAGTACAGCTCCTCCTGTATATATACCCTGCACAGTACAGCTCCTCCTGTATATATACACTGCACAGTACAGCTCCTCCTGTATATATACACTGCACAGTACAGCTCCCCCTGTATATATATACACTGCACAGTACAGCTCCTCCTGTATATATACCCTGCACAGTACAGCTCCTCATGTATATATACACTGCACAGTACAGCTCCTCCTGTATATATACACTGCACAGTACAGCTCCCCCTGTATATATATACACTGCACAGTACAGCTCCTCCTGTATATATACCCTGCACAGCACCACTCCTCCTGTATATATACACTGCACAGTACAGCTCCTCCTGTATATATACACTGCACAGTACAGCTCCTCCTGTATATATACCCTGCACAGTACAGCTCCTCCTGTATATATACCCTGCACAGTACAGCTCCTCCTGTATATATACCCTGCACAGCACCACTCCTCCTGTATATATACACTGCACAGTACAGCTCCTCCTGTATATATACACTGCACAGTACAGCTCCTCCTGTATATATACCCTGCACAGTACAGCTCCTCCTGTATATATACACTGCACAGTACAGCTCCTCCTGTATATATACCCTGCACAGCACCACTCCTCCTGTATATATACACTGCACAGTACAGCTCCTCCTGTATATATACACTGCACAGTACAGCTCCTCCTGTATATATACCCTGCACAGTACAGCTCCTCCTGTATATATACCCTGCACAGTACAGCTCCTCCTGTATATATACACTGCACAGTACAGCTCCCCCTGTATATATACCCTGCACAGTACAGCTCCTCCTGTATATATACACTGCACAGTACCGCTCCTCCTGTATATATACCCTGCACAGTACAGCTCCTCCTGTATATATACCCTGCACAGTACAGCTCCTCCTGTATATATACCCTGCACAGTACAGCTCCTCCTGTATATATACCCTGCACAGTACAGCTCCTCCTGTATATATACACTGCACAGTACAGCTCCTCCTGTATATATACCCTGCACAGTACAGCTCCTCCTGTATATATACCCTGCACAGTACAGCTCCTCCTGTATATATACACTGTACAGTACGGCTCCTCCTGTATATATACACTGCACAGTACCGCTCCTCCTGTATATATACACTGCACAGTACAGCTCCCCCTGTATATATACACTGCACAGTACAGCTCCTCCTGTATATATACCCTGCACAGTACAGCTCCTCCTGTATATATACACTGTACAGTACAGCTCCTCCTGTATATATACCCTGCACAGTACAGCTCCTCCTGTATATATACCCTGCACAGTACAGCTCCTCCTGTATATATACCCTGCACAGTACAGCTCCTCCTGTATATATACATTGCACAGTACAGCTCCTCCTGTATATATACACTGCACAGTACAGCTCCTCCAGTATATATACCCTGCACAGTACAGCTCCTCCTGTATATATACACTGCACAGTACAGCTCCTCCTGTATATATACATTGCACAGTACAGCTCCTCCTGTATATATACACTGCACAGTACAGCTCCTCCTGTATATATACACTGCACAGTACAGCTCCTCCTGTATATATACACTGCACAGTACAGCTCCTCCTGTATATATACCCTGCACAGTACAGCTCCTCCTGTATATATACACTGCACAGTACAGCTCCTCCTGTATATATACACTGCACAGTACAGCTCCTCCTGTATATATACACTGTACAGTACAGCTCCTCCTGTATATATACACTGTACAGTACAGCTCCTCCTGTATATATACACTGCACAGTACAGCTCCCCCTGTATATATACACTGCACAGTACAGCTCCTCCTGTATATATACACTGCACAGTACAGCTCCTCCTGTATATATACACTGTACAGTACAGCTCCTCCTGTATATATACATTGCACAGTACAGCTCCTCCTGTATATATACATTGCACAGTACAGCTCCTCCTGTATATATACCCTGCACAGTACAGCTCCTCCTGTATATATACATTGCACAGTACAGCTCCTCCTGTATATATACACTGCACAGTACAGCTCCTCCTGTATATATACACTGCACAGTACAGCTCCTCCTGTATATATACACTGCACAGTACAGCTCCTCCTGTATATATACCCTGCACAGTACAGCTCCTCCTGTATATATACCCTGCACAGTACAGCTCCTCCTGTATATATACACTGCACAGTACAGCTCCTCCTGTATATATACATTGCACAGTACAGCTCCTCCTGTATATATACACTGCACAGTACAGCTCCTCCTGTATATATACACTGTACAGTACAGCTCCTCCTGTATATATACCCTGCACAGTACAGCTCCTCCTGTATATATACACTGCACAGTACAGCTCCTCCTGTATATATACACTGTACAGTACCGCTCCTCCTGTATATATACCCTGCACAGTACAGCTCCTCCTGTATATATACCCTGCACAGTACAGCTCCTCCTGTATATATACACTGCACAGTACAGCTCCTCCTGTATATATACACTGCACAGCACCACTCCTCCTGTATATATACACTGTACAGTACAGCTCCTCCAGTATATATACCCTGCACAGTACAGCTCCTCCTGTATATATACATTGCACAGTACAGCTCCTCCTGTATATATACACTGCACAGTACAGCTCCTCCTGTATATATACACTGCACAGTACAGCTCCTCCTGTATATATACACTGTACAGTACAGCTCCTCCTGTATATATACCCTGCACAGTACAGCTCCTCCTGTATATATACACTGCACAGTACAGCTCCTCCTGTATATATACCCTGCACAGTACAGCTCCTCCTGTATATATACACTGCACAGTACAGCTCCTCCTGTATATATACCCTGCACAGTACAGCTCCTCCTGTATATATACACTGCACAGTACAGCTCCTCCTGTATATATACACTGCACAGTACAGCTCCTCCTGTATATATACACTGCACAGTACAGCTCCTCCTGTATATATACACTGCACAGTACAGCTCCTCCTGTATATATACCCTGCACAGTACCGCTCCTCCTGTATATATACCCTGCACAGTACAGCTCCTCCTGTATATATACACTGCACAGTACAGCTCCTCCTGTATATATACCCTGCACAGTACAGCTCCTCCTGTATATATACACTGCACAGTACAGCTCCTCCTGTATATATACACTGCACAGTACAGCTCCTCCTGTATATATACCCTGCACAGTACAGCTCCCCCTGTATATATACCCTGCACAGTACAGCTCCTCCTGTATATATACCCTGCACAGTACAGCTCCTCCTGTATATATACACTGCACAGTACAGCTCCTCCTGTATATATACCCTGCACAGTACAGCTCCTCCTGTATATATACACTGCACAGTACAGCTCCTCCTGTATATATACACTGTACAGTACCGCTCCTCCTGTATATATACCCTGCACAGTACAGCTCCTCCTGTATATATACCCTGCACAGTACAGCTCCTCCTGTATATATACACTGCACAGTACAGCTCCTCCTGTATATATACACTGCACAGTACAGCTCCTCCTGTATATATACACTGCACAGTACAGCTCCTCCTGTATATATACACTGCACAGTACAGCTCCTCCTGTATATATACACTGCACAGCACCACTCCTCCTGTATATATACCCTGCACAGTACAGCTCCTCCTGTATATATACCCTGCACAGTACAGCTCCTCCTGTATATATACACTGCACAGTACAGCTCCTCCTGTATATATACACTGCACAGTACAGCTCCTCCTGTATATATACACTGCACAGTACAGCTCCCCCTGTATATATACCCTGCACAGTACAGCTCCTCCTGTATATATACCCTGCACAGTACAGCTCCCCCTGTATATATACACTGCACAGTACAGCTCCCCCTGTATATATACACTGCACAGTACAGCTCCCCCTGTATATATACACTGCACAGTACAGCTCCTCCTGTATATATACACTGCACAGTACAGCTCCTCCTGTATATATACACTGCACAGTACAGCTCCTCCTGTATATATACACTGCACAGTACAGCTCCCCCTGTATATATACACTGCACAGTACAGCTCCTCCTGTATATATACACTGCACAGTACCGCTCCTCCTGTATATATACCCTGCACAGTACCGCTCCTCCTGTATATATACACTGTACAGTACAGCTCCTCCTGTATATATACACTGCACAGCACCACTCCTCCTGTATATATACACTGCACAGTACAGCTCCCCCTGTATATATACACTGCACAGTACAGCTCCTCCTGTATATATACACTGCACAGTACAGCTCCTCCTGTATATATACACTGTACAGTACAGCTCCTCCTGTATATATACCCTGCACAGCACCACTCCTCCTGTATATATACACTGCACAGCACCACTCCTCCTGTATATATACCCTGCACAGTACCGCTCCTCCTGTATATATACACTGTACAGTACAGCTCCTCCTGTATATATACACTGCACAGCACCACTCCTCCTGTATATATACATTGCACAGTACAGCTCCTCCTGTATATATACACTGCACAGTACAGCTCCCCCTGTATATATACACTGCACAGTACAGCTCCTCCTGTATATATACACTGCACAGTACAGCTCCCCCTGTATATATACCCTGCACAGTACAGCTCCTCCTGTATATATACACTGCACAGTACAGCTCCTCCTGTATATATACCCTGCACAGTACAGCTCCCCCTGTATATATACCCTGCACAGTACAGCTCCTCCTGTATATATACCCTGCACAGTACAGCTCCCCCTGTATATATACACTGCACAGTACAGCTCCCCCTGTATATATACCCTGCACAGTACAGCTCCTCCTGTATATATACACTGCACAGTACAGCTCCTCCTGTATATATACACTGCACAGTACCGCTCCTCCTGTATATATACACTGTACAGTACAGCTCCTCCTGTATATATACACTGCACAGCACCACTCCTCCTGTATATATACACTGCACAGTACAGCTCCCCCTGTATATATACACTGCACAGTACAGCTCCTCCTGTATATATACACTGCACAGTACAGCTCCTCCTGTATATATACACTGCACAGTACAGCTCCTCCTGTATATATACCCTGCACAGTACAGCTCCTCCTGTATATATACACTGCACAGTACAGCTCCTCCTGTATATATACACTGCACAGTACCACTCCTCCTGTATATATACACTGCACAGCACCACTCCTCCTGTATATATACACTGCACAGTACAGCTCCTCCTGTATATATACACTGCACAGTACAGCTCCTCCTGTATATATACACTGCACAGTACCACTCCTCCTGTCCTGTATATATACACTGCGCAGTACCACTTCTCCTGTATATATACACTGCACAGTACCACTCCTCCTGTCCTGTATATATACACTGCACAGCACCACTCCTCCTGTATATATACACTGCACAGTACAGCTCCCCCTGTATATATACACTGCACAGTACAGCTCCTCCTGTATATATACACTGCACAGTACAGCTCCTCCTGTATATATACCCTGCACAGTACAGCTCCTCCTGTATATATACACTGCACAGTACAGCTCCTCCTGTATATATACCCTGTACAGTACAGCTCCCCCTGTATATATACACTGCACAGTACAGCTCCTCCTGTATATATACACTGCACAGTACAGCTCCTCCTGTATATATACCCTGCACAGTACAGCTCCTCCTGTATATATACACTGCACAGTACAGCTCCTCCTGTATATATACACTGCACAGTACAGCTCCTCCTGTATATATACACTGCACAGTACAGCTCCTCCTGTATATATACACTGCACAGTACAGCTCCTCCTGTATATATACACTGCACAGTACAGCTCCTCCTGTATATATACACTGCACAGTACAGCTCCCCCTGTATATATACCCTGCACAGTACAGCTCCTCCTGTATATATACACTGCACAGTACAGCTCCCCCTGTATATATACACTGCACAGTACAGCTCCTCCTGTATATATACACTGCACAGTACAGCTCCTCCTGTATATATACCCTGCACAGTACAGCTCCTCCTGTATATATACACTGCACAGTACAGCTCCTCCTGTATATATACACTGCACAGTACAGCTCCTCCTGTATATATACCCTGCACAGTACAGCTCCTCCTGTATATATACACTGTACAGTACAGCTCCTCCTGTATATATACACTGCACAGTACAGCTCCTCCTGTATATATACACTGCACAGTACGGCTCCTCCTGTATATATACACTGCACAGTACAGCTCCTCCTGTATATATACCCTGCACAGTACAGCTCCTCCTGTATATATACACTGCACAGTACAGCTCCTCCTGTATATATACACTGCACAGCACCACTCCCCCTGTATATATACACTGCACAGTACAGCTCCTCCTGTATATATACACTGCACAGTACCGCTCCTCCTGTATATATACCCTGCACAGTACAGCTCCTCCTGTCCTGTATATATACACTGCACAGCACCACTCCTCCTGTCCTGTATATATACACTGCACAGCACCACTCCTCCTGTCCTGTATATATACACTGCACGGTACAGCTCCTCCTGTATATATACACTGCACAGCACCACTCCTCCTGTCCTGTATATATACACTGCACAGCACCACTCCTCCCGTCCTGTATATATACACTGCACAGCACCACTCCTCCTGTCCTGTATATATACACTGCACGGTACAGCTCCTCCTGTATATATACACTGCACAGCACCACTCCTCCTGTATATATACACTGTACAGTACAGCTCCTCCTGTATATATACACTGCACAGTACAGCTCCTCCTGTATATATACACTGCACAGTACAGCTCCTCCTGTATATATACACTGCACAGTACAGCTCCTCCTGTATATATACACTGCACAGCACCACTCCTCCTGTATATATACACTGCACAGTACAGCTCCTCCTGTATATATACCCTGCACAGTACAGCTCCTCCTGTATATATACACTGCACAGTACAGCTCCTCCTGTATATATACACTGCACAGTACAGCTCCTCCTGTATATATACACTGCACAGCACCACTCCTCCTGTATATATACACTGCACAGTACAGCTCCCCCTGTATATATACCCTGCACAGTACAGCTCCTCCTGTATATATACACTGCACAGCACCACTCCTCCTGTATATATACACTGCACAGTACAGCTCCCCCTGTATATATACCCTGCACAGTACAGCTCCTCCTGTATATATACACTGCACAGTACAGCTCCTCCTGTATATATACACTGCACAGTACCACTCCTCCTGTCCTGTATATATACACTGCACAGTACCACTCCTCCTGTCCTGTATATATACACTGCACAGCACCACTCCTCCTGTATATATACACTGCACAGTACAGCTCCCCCTGTATATATACCCTGCACAGTACAGCTCCTCCTGTATATATACACTGCACAGCACCACTCCTCCTGTATATATACACTGCACAGTACAGCTCCCCCTGTATATATACCCTGCACAGTACAGCTCCTCCTGTATATATACACTGCACAGTACCGCTCCTCCTGTATATATACACTGCACAGTACAGCTCCTCCTGTATATATACACTGCACAGTACAGCTCCTCCTGTATATATACACTGCACAGTACAGCTCCTCCTGTATATATACCCTGCACAGTACAGCTCCTCCTGTATATATACCCTGCACAGTACAGCTCCTCCTGTATATATACACTGCACAGTACAGCTCCTCCTGTATATATACCCTGCACAGTACAGCTCCTCCTGTATATATACACTGCACAGTACAGCTCCTCCTGTATATATACACTGCACAGTACAGCTCCTCCTGTATATATACACTGTACAGTACAGGTCCTCCTGTATATATACACTGTACAGTACAGCTCCCCCTGTATATATACCCTGCACAGTACAGCTCCTCCTGTATATATACCCTGCACAGTACAGCTCCTCCTGTATATATACACTGCACAGTACAGCTCCTCCTGTATATATACACTGTACAGTACAGGTCCTCCTGTATATATACACTGTACAGTACAGCTCCCCCTGTATATATACCCTGCACAGTACAGCTCCTCCTGTATATATACACTGCACAGTACAGCTCCTCCTGTATATATACCCTGCACAGTACAGCTCCTCCTGTATATATACCCTGCACAGTACAGCTCCTCCTGTATATATACACTGCACAGTACAGCTCCTCCTGTATATATACCCTGCACAGTACAGCTCCTCCTGTATATATACCCTGCACAGTACAGCTCCTCCTGTATATATACACTGCACAGTACAGCTCCTCCTGTATATATACCCTGCACAGTACAGCTCCTCCTGTATATATACACTGCACAGTACAGCTCCTCCTGTATATATACACTGCACAGTACAGCTCCTCCTGTATATATACCCTGCACAGTACAGCTCCTCCTGTATATATACACTGCACAGTACAGCTCCTCCAGTATATATACACTGCACAGTACAGCTCCTCCTGTATATATACACTGCACAGTACAGCTCCTCCTGTATATATACACTGTACAGTACAGCTCCTCCTGTATATATACACTGCACAGTACAGCTCCCCCTGTATATATACACTGCACAGTACAGCTCCTCCTGTATATATACCCTGCACAGTACAGCTCCCCCTGTATATATACCCTGCACAGTACAGCTCCTCCTGTATATATACACTGCACAGCACCACTCCTCCTGTCCTGTATATATACACTGCACAGTACAGCTCCTCCTGTATATATACACTGCACAGTACAGCTCCTCCTGTATATATACACTGCACAGTACAGCTCCTCCTGTATATATACACTGCACAGTACAGCTCCTCCTGTATATATACACTGCACAGTACAGCTCCTCCTGTATATATACCCTGCACAGTACAGCTCCTCCTGTATATATACACTGCACAGTACAGCTCCTCCAGTATATATACACTGCACAGTACAGCTCCTCCTGTATATATACACTGCACAGTACAGCTCCTCCTGTATATATACACTGCACAGTACAGCTCCTCCTGTATATATACACTGCACAGTACAGCTCCTCCTGTATATATACACTGCACAGTACAGCTCCTCCTGTATATATACACTGCACAGTACAGCTCCTCCTGTATATATACCCTGCACAGTACAGCTCCTCCTGTATATATACCCTGCACAGTACAGCTCCTCCTGTATATATACACTGCACAGTACAGCTCCTCCTGTATATATACACTGCACAGTACCACTCCTCCTGTATATATACACTGCACAGTACAGCTCCTCCTGTATATACACACTGCACAGTACAGCTCCTCCTGTATATATACACTGCACAGTACAGCTCCTCCTGTATATATACACTGCACAGTACAGCTCCTCCTGTATATATACCCTGCACAGTACAGCTCCTCCTGTATATATACACTGCACAGTACAGCTCCTCCAGTATATATACACTGTACAGTACAGCTCCTCCTGTATATATACACTGCACAGTACAGCTCCCCCTGTATATATACACTGCACAGTACAGCTCCTCCTGTATATATACACTGCACAGCACCACTCCTCCTGTCCTGTATATATACACTGCACAGTACCACTCCTCCTGTATATATACCCTGCACAGTACAGCTCCTCCTGTATATATACACTGCACAGTACAACTCCTCCTGTATATATGCACTGCACAGTACCACTCCTCCTGTATATATACCCTGCACAGCACCACTCCCCCTGTATATATACACTGCACAGTACAGCTCCTCCTGTATATATACACTGCACAGTACAACTCCTCCTGTATATATGCACTGCACAGTACAGCTCCTCCTGTATATATACACTGCACAGTACAGCTCCTCCTGTATATATACACTGCACAGTACAGCTCCTCCTGTATATATACACTGCACAGTACCACTCCTCCTGTATATATACACTGCACAGTACAGCTCCTCCTGTATATATACACTGCACAGTACCACTCCTCCTGTATATATACACTGCACAGTACAGCTCCTCCTGTATATATACACTGCACAGTACAGCTCCTCCTGTATATATACCCTGCACAGTACAGCTCCTCCTGTATATATACACTGCACAGTACAGCTCCTCCTGTATATATACACTGCACAGTACAACTCCTCCTGTATATATACCCTGCACAGTACAGCTCCTCCTGTATATATACACTGTACAGTACCGCTCCTCCTGTATATATACACTGCACAGTACAGCTCCTCCTGTATATATACACTGCACAGCACCACTCCCCCTGTATATATACACTGCACAGTACAGCTCCTCCTGTATATATACCCTGCACAGTACAGCTCCTCCTGTATATATACCCTGCACAGTACAGCTCCTCCTGTATATATACACTGTACAGTACCGCTCCTCCTGTATATATACACTGCACAGTACAGCTCCTCCTGTATATATACACTGCACAGTACAGCTCCTCCTGTATATATACACTGCACAGCACCACTCCCCCTGTATATATACACTGCACAGTACAGCTCCTCCTGTATATATACACTGCACAGTACAGCTCCCCCTGTATATATACACTGTACAGTACAGCTCCTCCTGTATATATACACTGCACAGTACAGCTCCTCCTGTATATATACACTGCACAGTACAGCTCCCCCTGTATATATACACTGCACAGTACAGCTCCTCCTGTATATATACACTGCACAGTACAGCTGCTCCTGTATATATACACTGCACAGTACAGCTGCTCCTGTATATATACACTGCACAGTACAGCTCCTCCTGTATATATACACTGTACAGTACAGCTCCTCCTGTATATATACACTGCACAGTACAGCTCCTCCTGTATATATACACTGCACAGTACAGCTCCTCCTGTATATATACACTGCACAGTACAGCTCCTCCTGTATATATACACTGCACAGTACAACTCCTCCTGTATCTATACACTGCACAGTACAGCTCCTCCTGTATATATACACTGCACAGTACAGCTCCTCCTGTATATATACACTGCACAGTACAGCTCCTCCTGTATATATACACTGCACAGTACAGCTCCTCCTGTATATATACACTGTACAGTACAGCTCCTCCTGTATATATACACTGCACAGTACAGCTCCTCCTGTATATATACACTGCACAGTACAACTCCTCCTGTATATATACACTGCACAGTACAGCTGCTCCTGTATATATACACTGCACAGTACAGCTGCTCCTGTATATATACACTGCACAGTACAGCTCCTCCTGTATATATACACTGTACAGTACAGCTCCTCCTGTATATATACACTGCACAGTACAGCTCCTCCTGTATATATACACTGCACAGTACAGCTCCTCCTGTATATATACACTGCACAGTACAGCTCCTCCTGTATATATACACTGCACAGTACAGCTCCTCCTGTATATATACACTGCACAGTACAGCTCCTCCTGTATATATACCCTGCACAGTACAGCTCCTCCTGTATATATACACTGCACAGTACAGCTCCTCCTGTATATATACACTGCACAGTACAGCTCCTCCTGTATATATACCCTGCACAGTACAGCTCCTCCTGTATATATACACTGTACAGTACCGCTCCTCCTGTATATATACACTGCACAGTACAGCTCCTCCTGTATATATACACTGCACAGCACCACTCCCCCTGTATATATACACTGTACAGTACAGCTCCTCCTGTATATATACACTGCACAGCACCACTCCCCCTGTATATATACACTGTACAGTACAGCTCCCCCTGTATATATACACTGTACAGTACCGCTCCTCCTGTATATATACACTGCACAGCACCACTCCCTCTGTATATATACACTGCACAGTACAGCTCCTCCTGTATATATACACTGCACAGCACCACTCCCCCTGTATATATACACTGTACAGTACAGCTCCTCCTGTATATATACACTGCACAGTACAGCTCCCCCTGTATATATACACTGTACAGTACCGCTCCTCCTGTATATATACACTGCACAGCACCACTCCCCCTGTATATATACACTGCACAGTACAGCTCCTCCTGTATATATACACTGCACAGTACAGCTCCTCCTGTATATATACACTGCACAGTACAGCTCCTCCTGTATATATACCCTGCACAGTACAGCTCCTCCTGTATATATACACTGCACAGTACCGCTCCTCCTGTATATATACACTGCACAGTACAGCTCCTCCTGTATATATACCCTGCACAGTACAGCTCCTCCTGTATATATACCCTGCACAGTACAGCTCCTCCTGTATATATACACTGCACAGTACAGCTCCTCCTGTATATATACACTGCACAGTACAGCTCCTCCTGTATATATACCCTGCACAGTACAGCTCCTCCTGTATATATACACTGCACAGTACAGCTCCTCCTGTATATATACCCTGCACAGTACAGCTCCTCCTGTATATATACCCTGCACAGTACAGCTCCTCCTGTATATATACCCTGCACAGTACAGCTCCTCCTGTATATATACACTGTACAGTACCGCTCCTCCTGTATATATACACTGCACAGTACAGCTCCTCCTGTATATATACACTGCACAGTACAGCTCCTCCTGTATATATACACTGCACAGCACCACTCCCCCTGTATATATACACTGCACAGTACAGCTCCTCCTGTATATATACACTGTACAGTACCGCTCCTCCTGTATATATACCCTGCACAGTACAGCTCCTCCTGTATATATACACTGCACAGTACAGCTCCTCCTGTATATATACCCTGCACAGTACAGCTCCTCCTGTATATATACACTGCACAGTACAGCTCCTCCTGTATATATACACTGTACAGTACCGCTCCTCCTGTATATATACCCTGCACAGTACAGCTCCTCCTGTATATATACCCTGCACAGTACAGCTCCTCCTGTATATATACCCTGCACAGTACAGCTCCTCCTGTATATATACACTGCACAGTACAGCTCCTCCTGTATATATACACTGCACAGTACAGCTCCTCCTGTATATATACACTGCACAGTACAGCTCCTCCTGTATATATACACTGTACAGTACAGCTCCTCCTGTATATATACACTGCACAGTACAGCTCCTCCTGTATATATACCCTGCACAGTACAGCTCCTCCTGTATATATACACTGCACAGTACAGCTCCTCCTGTATATATACACTGCACAGTACAGCTCCTCCTGTATATATACACTGTACAGTACCGCTCCTCCTGTATATATACACTGCACAGTACAGCTCCTCCTGTATATATACACTGCACAGTACAGCTCCTCCTGTATATATACCCTGCACAGTACAGCTCCTCCTGTATATATACACTGCACAGTACAGCTCCCCCTGTATATATACACTGCACAGTACAGCTCCTCCTGTATATATACACTGCACAGTACAGCTCCTCCTGTATATATACACTGCACAGTACAGCTCCTCCTGTATATATACACTGCACAGCACCACTCCTCCTGTATATATACCCTGCACAGTACAGCTCCTCCTGTATATATACACTGCACAGTACAACTCCTCCTGTATATATACACTGCACAGCACCACTCCTCCTGTATATATACACTGCACAGTACAGCTCCCCCTGTATATATACACTGCACAGTACAGCTCCTCCTGTATATATACCCTGCACAGTACAGCTCCTCCTGTATATATACACTGCACAGTACAGCTCCTCCTGTATATATACACTGCACAGTACAGCTCCTCCTGTATATATATACTGTACAGTACAGCTCCTCCTGTATATATACACTGCACAGTACAGCTCCCCCTGTATATATACACTGCACAGTACAGCTCCTCCTGTATATATACCCTGCACAGTACAGCTCCTCCTGTATATATACACTGCACAGTACAGCTCCTCCTGTATATATACCCTGCACAGTACAGCTCCTCCTGTATATATACACTGCACAGTACAGCTCCCCCTGTATATATACACTGCACAGTACAGCTCCTCCTGTATATATACCCTGCACAGTACAGCTCCTCCTGTATATATACACTGCACAGTACAGCTCCTCCTGTATATATACCCTGCACAGTAAAGCTCCTCCTGTCCTGTATATACACACTGTACAGTACAGCTCCCCCTGTATATATACACTGTACAGTACAGCTCCCCCTGTATATATACACTGTACAGTACAGCTCCTCCTGTATATATACACTGCACAGTACAGCTCCTCCTGTATATATACACTGCACAGTACAGCTCCTCCTGTATATATACACTGCACAGTACCGCTCCTCCTGTCCTGTATATATACACTGTACAGTACAGCTCCCCCTGTATATATACACTGTACAGTACAGCTCCCCCTGTATATATACACTGTACAGTACAGCTCCTCCTGTATATATACACTGCACAGTACAGCTCCTCCTGTATATATACACTGCACAGTACAGCTCCCCCTGTATATATACACTGCACAGTACAGCTCCTCCTGTATATATACCCTGCACAGTACCGCTCCTCCTGTATATATACACTGTACAGTACAGCTCCCCCTGTATATATACACTGTACAGTACAGCTCCTCCTGTATATATACACTGCACAGTACAGCTCCTCCTGTATATATACACTGCACAGTACAGCTCCCCCTGTATATATACACTGCACAGTACAGCTCCTCCTGTATATATACCCTGCACAGTACCGCTCCTCCTGTATATATACACTGTACAGTACAGCTCCTCCTGTATATATACACTGCACAGTACAGCTCCCCCTGTATATATACACTGCACAGTACAGCTCCTCCTGTATATATACCCTGCACAGTAAAGCTCCTCCTGTCCTGTATATACACACTGCACAGTACAGCTCCTCCTGTATATATACCCTGCACAGTAAAGCTCCTCCTGTCCTGTATATACACACTGCACAGTACAGCTCCTCCTGTATATATACACTGCACAGTACAGCTCCCCCTGTATATATACACTGCACAGTACAGCTCCTCCTGTATATATACCCTGCACAGTAAAGCTCCTCCTGTCCTGTATATACACACTGCACAGTACAGCTCCTCCTGTATATATACACTGTACAGTACAGCTCCCCCTGTATATATACACTGTACAGTACAGCTCCTCCTGTATATATACACTGCACAGTACAGCTCCCCCTGTATATATACCCTGCACAGTACAGCTCCTCCTGTATATATACACTGCACAGTACAGCTCCTCCTGTATATATACACTGCACAGTACAGCTCCTCCTATGTATATACACTGCACAGTACAGCTCCTCCTGTATATATACACTGCACAACACCACTCCTCCTGTATATATACACTGCACAGTACAGCTCCTCCTGTATATATACACTGCACAGTACAGCTCCTCCTGTATATATACACTGTACAGTACAGCTCCTCCTGTATATATACACTGCACAGTACAGCTCCTCCTGTATATATACACTGCACAGTACAGCTCCCCCTGTATATATACACTGTACAGTACAGCTCCTCCTGTATATATACACTGCACAGTACAGCTCCTCCTGTATATATACACTGCACAGTACAGCTCCTCCTGTATATATACACTGCACAGTACAGCTCCCCCTGTATATATACACTGCACAGTACAGCTCCTCCTGTATATATACACTGCACAGTACAGCTCCTCCTGTATATATACACTGCACAGTACAGCTCCCCCTGTATATATACACTGTACAGTACAGCTCCTCCTGTATATATACCCTGCACAGTACAGCTCCTCCTGTATATATACACTGTACAGTACAGCTCCTCCTGTATATATACACTGCACAGTACAGCTCCCCCTGTATATATACACTGTACAGTACAGCTCCTCCTGTATATATACACTGCACAGTACAGCTCCTCCTGTATATATACACTGCACAGTACAGCTCCTCCTGTATATATACACTGCACAGTACAGCTCCTCCTGTATATATACACTGCACAGTACAGCTCCTCCTGTATATATACACTGCACAGTACAGCTCCTCCTGTATATATACACTGCACAGCACCACTCCTCCTGTATATATACCCTGCACAGTACAGCTCCTCCTGTATATATACACTGTACAGTACAGCTCCTCCTGTATATATACACTGCACAGTACAGCTCCTCCTGTATATATACACTGCACAGTACAGCTCCTCCTGTATATATACACTGCACAGTACAGCTCCCCCTGTATATATACACTGCACAGTACAGCTCCCCCTGTATATATACACTGCACAGTACAGCTCCTCCTGTATATATACACTGCACAGTACAGCTCCTCCTGTATATATACACTGCACAGTACAGCTCCTCCTGTATATATACACTGCACAGTACAGCTCTCCCTGTATATATACACTGCACAGTACAGCTCCTCCTGTATATATATACTGCACAGTACCACTCCTCCTGTATATATACACTGCACAGTACAGCTCCTCCTGTATATATACACTGCACAGTACAGCTCCTCCTGTATATATACACTGTACAGTACAGCTCCTCCTGTATATATACCCTGCACAGTACAGCTCCTCCTGTATATATACACTGCACAGTACAGCTCCTCCTGTATATATACACTGTACAGTACAGCTCCTCCTGTATATATACACTGTACAGTACAGCTCCTCCTGTATATATACACTGCACAGTACAGCTCCCCCTGTATATATACCCTGCACAGTACAGCTCCTCCTGTATATATACACTGCACAGTACAGCTCCTCCTGTATATATACACTGCACAGTACAGCTCCTCCTGTGTATATACACTGCACAGTACAGCTCCTCCTGTATATATACACTGCACAACACCACTCCTCCTGTATATATACACTGCACAGTACAGCTCCCCCTGTATATATACACTGTACAGTACAGCTCCTCCTGTATATATACACTGTACAGTACAGCTCCTCCTGTATATATACACTGCACAACACCACTCCTCCTGTATATATACACTGCACAGTACAGCTCCTCCTGTATATATACACTGTACAGTACAGCTCCTCCTGTATATATACACTGTACAGTACAGCTCCTCCTGTATATATACACTGCACAGTACAGCTCCCCCTGTATATATACCCTGCACAGTACAGCTCCTCCTGTATATATACACTGCACAGTACAGCTCCTCCTGTATATATACACTGCACAGTACAGCTCCTCCTGTATATATACACTGCACAGTACAGCTCCCCCTGTATATATACACTGCACAGTACAGCTCCTCCTGTATATATACCCTGCACAGTACAGCTCCTCCTGTATATATACACTGCACAGTACAGCTCCTCCTGTATATATACCCTGCACAGTACAGCTCCTCCTGTATATATACACTGTACAGTACAGCTCCTCCTGTATATATACACTGCACAGTACAGCTCCTCCTGTATATATACACTGTACAGTACAGCTCCTCCTGTATATATACACTGCACAGTACAGCTCCTCCTGTATATATACACTGCACAGTACAGCTCCTCCTGTATATATACACTGCACAGTACAGCTCCCCCTGTATATATACACTGTACAGTACAGCTCCTCCTGTATATATACACTGTACAGTACAGCTCCTCCTGTATATATACACTGTACAGTACAGCTCCTCCTGTATATATACACTGCACAGTACAGCTCCTCCTGTATATATACACTGCACAGTACAGCTCCTCCTGTATATATACACTGCACAGTACAGCTCCTCCTGTATATATACACTGTACAGTACAGCTCCTCCTGTATATATACACTGCACAGTACAGCTCCCCCTGTATATATACACTGCACAGTACAGCTCCTCCTGTATATATACACTGTACAGTACAGCTCCTCCTGTATATATACACTGCACAGTACAGCTCCTCCTGTATATATACCCTGCACAGTACAGCTCCTCCTGTATATATACACTGTACAGTACAGCTCCTCCTGTATATATACACTGCACAGTACAGCTCCTCCTGTATATATACACTGCACAGTACAGCTCCTCCTGTATATATACACTGCACAGTACAGCTCCTCCTGTATATATACACTGCACAGCACCACTCCTCCTGTATATATACCCTGCACAGTACAGCTCCTCCTGTATATATACACTGCACAGTACAGCTCCTCCTGTATATATACACTGCACAGCACCACTCCTCCTGTATATATACCCTGCACAGTACAGCTCCTCCTGTATATATACACTGTACAGTACAGCTCCTCCTGTATATATACACTGCACAGTACAGCTCCTCCTGTATATATACCCTGCACAGTACAGCTCCTCCTGTATATATACCCTGCACAGTACAGCTCCTCCTGTATATATACACTGCACAGTACAGCTCCTCCTGTATATATACCCTGCACAGTACAGCTCCTCCTGTATATATACCCTGCACAGTACAGCTCCTCCTGTATATATACCCTGCACAGTACAGCTCCTCCTGTATATATACCCTGCACAGTACAGCTCCTCCTGTATATATACACTGCACAGTACAGCTCCTCCTGTACATATACACTGCACAGTACAGCTCCTCCTGTATATATACACTGCACAGTACAGCTCCTCCTGTATATATACCCTGCACAGTACAGCTCCTCCTGTATATATACCCTGCACAGTACAGCTCCTCCTGTATATATACCCTGCACAGTACAGCTCCTCCTGTATATATACCCTGCACAGTACAGCTCCTCCTGTATATATACACTGCACAGTACAGCTCCTCCTGTACATATACACTGCACAGTACAGCTCCTCCTGTATATATACACTGCACAGTACAGCTCCCCCTGTATATATACACTGCACAGTACAGCTCCTCCTGTATATATACACTGCACAGTACAGCTCCTCCTGTATATATACACTGCACAGTACAGCTCCTCCTGTATATATACACTGCACAGTACAGCTCCTCCTGTATATATACACTGTACAGTACAGCTCCTCCTGTATATATACACTGCACAGTACAGCTCCTCCTGTATATATACCCTGCACAGTACAGCTCCTCCTGTATATATACACTGCACAGTACAGCTCCTCCTGTATATATATACTGCACAGTACCACTCCTCCTGTATATATACACTGCACAGTACAGCTCCTCCTGTATATATACACTGCACAGTACAGCTCCTCCTGTATATATACACTGCACAGTACAGGTCCTCCTGTATATATACACTGTACAGTACAGCTCCTCCTGTATATATACCCTGCACAGTACAGCTCCTCCTGTATATATACACTGCACAGTACAGCTCCTCCTGTATATATACCCTGCACAGTACAGCTCCTCCTGTATATATACCCTGCACAGTACAGCTCCTCCTGTATATATACACTGCACAGTACAGCTCCTCCTGTATATATACACTGCACAGTACAGCTCCTCCTGTATATATACCCTGCACAGTACAGCTCCTCCTGTATATATACCCTGCACAGTACAGCTCCTCCTGTATATATACCCTGCACAGTACAGCTCCTCCTGTATATATACCCTGCACAGTACAGCTCCTCCTGTATATATACACTGCACAGTACAGCTCCTCCTGTATATATACCCTGCACAGTACAGTTCCTCCTGTATATATACATTGCACAGTACAGCTCCTCCTGTATATATACCCTGCACAGTACAGCTCCTCCTGTATATATACACTGCACAGTACAGCTCCCCCTGTATATATACACTGCACAGTACAGCTCCTCCTGTATATATACACTGCACAGCACCACTCCTCCTGTATATATACCCTGCACAGTACAGCTCCTCCTGTATATATACACTGCACAGTACAGCTCCTCCTGTATATATACACTGCACAGTACAGCTCCCCCTGTATATATACACTGCACAGTACAGCTCCTCCTGTATATATACACTGCACAGTACAGCTCCTCCTGTATATATACACTGCACAGTACAGCTCCTCCTGTATATATACACTGCACAGTACAGCTCCCCCTGTATATATACACTGCACAGTACAGCTCCTCCTGTATATATATACACTGCACAGCACCACTCCCCCTGTATATATACACTGCACAGTACAGCTCCTCCTGTATATATACACTGTACAGTACAGCTCCTCCTGTATATATACACTGCACAGTACAGCTCCCCCTGTATATATACACTGCACAGTACAGCTCCCCCTGTATATATACCCTGCACAGTACAGCTCCTCCTGTATATATACACTGCACAGTACAGCTCCCCCTGTATATATACACTGCACAGTACAGCTCCTCCTGTATATATACACTGCACAGTACAGCTCCCCCTGTATATATACCCTGCACAGTACAGCTCCTCCTGTATATATACCCTGCACAGTACAGCTCCTCCTGTATATATACCCTGCACAGTACAGCTCCTCCTGTATATATACCCTGCACAGTACAGCTCCTCCTGTATATATACACTGCACAGTACAGCTCCCCCTGTATATATACACTGCACAGTACAGCTCCTCCTGTATATATACAGTGCACAGTACAGCTCCTCCTGTATATATACACTGCACAGTACAGCTCCTCCTGTATATATACACTGCACAGTACAGTTCCTCCTGTATATATACATTGCACAGTACAGCTCCTCCTGTATATATACCCTGCACAGTACAGCTCCTCCTGTATATATACCCTGCACAGTACAGCTCCTCCTGTATATATACACTGCACAGTACAGGTCCTCCTGTATATATACACTGCACAGTACAGCTCCTCCTGTATATATACACTGCACAGTACAGCTCCTCCTGTATATATACACTGCACAGTACAGCTCCTCCTGTATATATACACTGCACAGTACAGCTCCTCCTGTATATATACACTGCACAGTACAGCTCCTCCTGTATATATACACTGCACAGTACAGGTCCTCCTGTATATATACACTGTACAGTACAGCTCCTCCTGTATATATACCCTGCACAGTACAGCTCCTCCTGTATATATACCCTGCACAGTACAGTTCCTCCTGTATATATACATTGCACAGTACAGCTCCTCCTGTATATATACCCTGCACAGTACAGCTCCTCCTGTATATATACACTGCACAGTACAGCTCCCCCTGTATATATACACTGCACAGCACCACTCCCCCTGTATATATACACTGCACAGTACAGCTCCTCCTGTATATATACACTGCACAGTACAGCTCCCCCTGTATATATACACTGCACAGTACAGCTCCTCCTGTATATATACCCTGTACAGTACAGCTCCTCCTGTATATATACACTGCACAGTACAGCTCCTCCTGTATATATACACTGCACAGTACAGCTCCTCCTGTATATATACACTGCACAGTACAGCTCCTCCTGTATATATACACTGCACAGTACAGCTCCCCCTGTATATATACACTGCACAGTACAGCTCCTCCTGTATATATATACACTGCACAGCACCACTCCCCCTGTATATATACACTGCACAGTACAGCTCCTCCTGTATATATACACTGTACAGTACAGCTCCTCCTGTATATATACACTGCACAGTACAGCTCCCCCTGTATATATACACTGCACAGTACAGCTCCCCCTGTATATATACACTGCACAGTACAGCTCCCCCTGTATATATACCCTGCACAGTACAGCTCCCCCTGTATATATACCCTGCACAGTACAGCTCCTCCTGTATATATACACTGCACAGTACAGCTCCTCCTGTATATATACACTGCACAGTACAGCTCCTCCTGTATATATACACTGCACAGTACAGCTCCCCCTGTATATATACACTGCACAGCACCACTCCTCCTGTATATATACACTGCACAGTACAGCTCCTCCTGTATATATACACTGCACAGTACAGCTCCTCCTGTATATATACACTGCACAGTACAGCTCCTCCTGTATATATACCCTGCACAGTACAGCTCCTCCTGTATATATACCCTGCACAGTACAGCTCCTCCTGTATATATACACTGCACAGTACAGCTCCTCCTGTATATATACACTGCACAGTACAGCTCCTCCTGTATATATACACTGCACAGTACAGCTCCTCCTGTATATATACACTGCACAGTACAGCTCCTCCTGTATATATACACTGCACAGTACAGCTCCCCCTGTATATATACACTGCACAGTACAGCTCCTCCTGTATATATACACTGCACAGTACAGCTCCCCCTGTATATATACACTGCACAGTACAGCTCCTCCTGTATATATACACTGCACAGCACCACTCCCCCTGTATATATACACTGCACAGTACAGCACCCCCTGTATATATACACTGTACAGTACAGCTCCTCCTGTATATATACCCTGCACAGTACAGCTCCCCCTGTATATATACACTGCACAGTACAGCTCCCTATGTATATATACACTGCACAGTACAGCTCCTCCTGTATATATACCCTGCACAGTACAGCTCCTCCTGTATATATACCCTGCACAGTACAGCTCCCCCTGTATATATACCCTGCACAGTACAGCTCCTCCTGTATATATACACTGCACAGTACAGCTCCTCCTGTATATATACACTGCACAGTACAGCTCCTCCTGTATATATACACTGCACAGTACAGCTCCCCCTGTATATATACACTGCACAGCACCACTCCTCCTGTATATATACACTGCACAGTACAGCTCCTCCTGTATATATACACTGCACAGTACAGCTCCTCCTGTATATATACACTGCACAGTACAGCTCCCCCTGTATATATACACTGCACAGCACCACTCCTCCTGTATATATACACTGCACAGTACAGCTCCTCCTGTATATATACACTGCACAGTACAGCTCCTCCTGTATATATACACTGCACAGTACAGCTCCTCCTGTATATATACACTGCACAGTACAGCTCCTCCTGTATATATACACTGCACAGTACAGTTCCCCTGTATATATACACTGTACAGTACAGCTCCTCCTGTATATATACACTGCACAGTACAGCTCCTCCTGTATATATACACTGCACAGTACAGCTCCTCCTGTATATATACACTGCACAGTACAGCTCCTCCTGTATATATACACTGCACAGTACAGCTCCCCCTGTATATATACACTGCACAGTACAGCTCCTCCTGTATATATACCCTGCACAGTACAGCTCCCCCTGTATATATACACTGCACAGTACAACTCCTCCTGTATATATACACTGCACAGTACAGCTCCTCCTGTATATATACCCTGCACAGTACAGCTCCTCCTGTATATATACACTGTACAGTACAGCTCCCCCTGTATATATACACTGCACAGTACAGCTCCTCCTGTATATATACACTGCACAGTACAGCTCCTCCTGTATATATACACTGCACAGTACAGCTCCTCCTGTATATATACCCTGCACAGTACAGCTCCTCTGTATATATACACTGCACAGTACAGCTCCTCCTGTATATATACCCTGCACAGTACAGCTCCTCCTGTATATATACACTGCACAGTACAGCTCCTCCTGTATATATACACTGCACAGTACAGCTCCTCCTGTATATATACACTGCACAGTACAGCTCCCCCTGTATATATACACTGCACAGTACAGCTCCTCCTGTATATATACACTGCACAGCACCACTCCCCTGTATATATACACTGCACAGTACATCACCCCCTGTATATATACACTGTACAGTACAGCTCCTCCTGTATATATACCCTGCACAGTACAGCTCCCCCTGTATATATACACTGCACAGTACAGCTCCCCCTGTATATATACACTGCACAGTACAGCTCCTCCTGTATATATACCCTGCACAGTACAGCTCCTCCTGTATATATACCCTGCACAGTACAGCTCCCCCTGTATATATACCCTGCACAGTACAGCTCCTCCTGTATATATACACTGCACAGTACAGCTCCTCCTGTATATATACACTGCACAGTACAGCTCCTCCTGTATATATACACTGCACAGTACAGCTCCTCCTGTATATATACACTGCACAGTACAGCTCCTCCTGTATATATACCCTGCACAGTACAGCTCCTCCTGTATATATACACTGCACAGTACAGCTCCTCTGTATATATACACTGCACAGTACAGCTCCTCCTGTATATATACACTGCACAGTACAGCTCCTCCTGTATATATACACTGCACAGTACAGCTCCTCCTGTATATATACACTGCACAGTACAGCTCCTCCTGTATATATACACTGCACAGTACAGCTCCCCCTGTATATATACACTGCACAGTACAGCTCCTCCTGTATATATACCCTGCACAGTACAGCTCCTCCTGTATATATACACTGCACAGTACAGCTCCCCCTGTATATATACACTGCACAGTACAGCTCCTCCTGTATATATACCCTGCACAGTACAGCTCCTCCTGTATATATACCCTGCACAGTACAGCTCCTCCTGTATATATACACTGCACAGTACAGCTCCTCCTGTATATATACACTGCACAGTACAGCTCCTCCTGTATATATACACTGCACAGTACAGCTCCTCCTGTATATATACACTGCACAGTACAGCTCCTCCTGTATATATACACTGCACAGTACAGCTCCTCCTGTATATATACACTGCACAGTACAGCTCCTCCTGTATATATACACTGCACAGTACAGCTCCTCCTGTATATATACACTGCACAGTACAGCTCCTCCTGTATATATACACTGCACAGTACAGCTCCTCCTGTATATATACACTGCACAGTACAGCTCCTCCTGTATATATACACTGCACAGTACAGCTCCTCCTGTATATATACACTGCACAGTACAGCTCCTCCTGTATATATACACTGCACAGTACAGCTCCTCCTGTATATATACACTGCACAGTACAGCTCCTCCTGTATATATACACTGCACAGTACAGCTCCTCCTGTATATATACACTGCACAGTACAGCTCCTCCTGTATATATACACTGCACAGTACAGCTCCTCCTGTATATATACACTGCACAGTACAGCCTCCTGTATATATACCCTGCACAGTACAGCTCCTCCTGTTATATACACTGCACAGTACAGCTCCTCCCTGTATATATACACTGCACAGTACAGCTCCTCCTGTATATATACACTGCACAGTACAGCTCCTCCTGTATATATACACTGCACAGTACAGCTCCTCCCTGTATATATACACTGCACAGTACAGCTCCTCCTGTATATATACCCTGCACAGTACAGCTCCTCCTGTATATATACACTGCACAGTACAGCTCCCCCCTGTATATATACACTGCACAGTACAGCTCCTCCTGTATATATACACTGCACAGTACAGCTCCTCCTGTATATATACACTGCACAGTACAGCTCCTCCCTGTATATATACACTGCACAGTACAGCTCCCCCTGTATATATACACTGCACAGTACAGCTCCTCCTGTATATATACACTGCACAGTACAGCTCCTCCTGTATATATACACTGCACAGTACAGCTCCCCTGTATATATACACTGCACAGTACAGCTCCTCCTGTATATATACCCTGCACAGTACAGCTCCTCCTGTATATATACACTGCACAGTACAGCTCCCCTGTATATATACACTGCACAGTACAGCTCCCCCTGTATATATACACTGCACAGTACAGCTCCTCCTGTATATATACACTGCACAGTACAGCTCCCCCTGTATATATACACTGCACAGTACAGCTCCCCCTGTATATATACACTGCACAGTACAGCTCCTCTGTCCTGTATATATACACTGCACAGTACAGCTCCTCCTGTATATATACACTGCACAGTACAGCTCCTCCTGTATATATACACTGCACAGTACCGCTCCTCCTGTATATATACCCTGCACAGTACAGCTCCTCCTGTATATATACACTGCACAGTACAGCTCCCCCTGTATATATACACTGCACAGTACAGCTCCTCCTGTATATATACACTGCACAGTACAGCTCCTCCTGTATATATACACTGCACAGTACAGCTCCCCTGTATATATACACTGCACAGTACAGCTCCTCCTGTATATATACACTGCACAGTACAGCTCCTCCTGTATATATACACTGCACAGTACAGCTCCTCCTGTATATATACACTGCACAGTACAGCTCCTCCTGTATATATACACTGCACAGTACAGCTCCTCCTGTATATATACACTGCACAGTACAGCTCCCTCCTGTATATATACACTGCACAGTACAGCTCCCCCTGTATATATACACTGCACAGTACAGCTCCTCCTGTATATATACACTGCACAGTACAGCTCCTCCTGTATATATACACTGCACAGTACAGCTCCCCTGTATATATACACTGCACAGTACAGCTCCCCCTGTCCTGTATATATACACTGCACAGTACAGCTCCTCCTGTATATATACACTGCACAGTACAGCTCCTCCTGTATATATACACTGCACAGTACAGCTCCTCCTGTATATATACACTGCACAGTACAGCTCCTCCTGTATATATACACTGCACAGTACAGCTCCTCCTGTATATATACACTGCACAGTACAGCTCTCCCTGTATATATACACTGCACAGTACAGCTCCTCCTGTATATATACACTGTACAGTACAGCTCCTCCTGTATATATACACTGCACAGTACAGCTCCTCCTGTATATATACACTGCACAGTACAGCTCCTCCTGTATATATACACTGCACAGTACAGCTCCTCCTGTATATATACACTGCACAGTACAGCTCCTCCTGTATATATACACTGCACAGTACAGCTCCTCCTGTATATATACCCTGCACAGTACAGCTCCTCCTGTATATATACACTGCACAGTACAGCTCCCCCTGTATATATACACTGCACAGTACAGCTCCTCCTGTATATATACACTGCACAGTACAGCTCCTCCTGTATATATACACTGCACAGTACAGCTCCTCCTGTATATATACACTGCACAGTACAGCTCCTCCTGTATATATACACTGCACAGTACAGCTCCTCCTGTATATATACACTGCACAGTACAGCTCCTCCTGTATATATACACTGCACAGTACAGCTCCCCCTGTATATATACCCTGCACAGTACAGCTCCTCCTGTATATATACACTGCACAGTACAGCTCCCCTGTATATATACACTGCACAGTACAGCTCCTCCTGTATATATACACTGCACAGTACAGCTCCTCCTGTATATATACACTGCACAGTACAGCTCCTCCTGTATATATACACTGCACAGTACAGCTCCTCCTGTATATATACACTGCACAGTACAGCTCCTCCTGTATATATACACTGCACAGTACAGCTCCTCCTGTATATATACACTGCACAGTACAGCTCCTCCTGTATATATACACTGCACAGTACAGCTCCTCCTGTATATATACACGCACAGTACAGCTCCTCCTGTATATATACACTGCACAGTACAGCTCCTCCTGTATATATACACTGCACAGTACAGCTCCTCCTGTATATATACACTGCACAGTACAGCTCCTCCTGTATATATACACTGCACAGTACAGCTCCTCCTGTATATATACACTGCACAGTACAGCTCCTCCTGTATATATACACTGCACAGTACAGCTCCTCCTGTATATATACACTGTACAGTACAGCTCCTCCTGTATATATACACTGCACAGTACCGCTCCTCCTGTATTATACACTGCACAGTACAGCTCCTCCTGTATATATACACTGCACAGTACAGCTCCTCCTGTATATATACACTGCACATTACAGCTCCTCCTGTATATATACACTGCACAGTACAGCTCCCCTGTATATACACTGCACAGTACAGCTCCCCTGTATATATACACTGCCAGTACAGCTCCTCCTGTATATATACACTGCACACAGTACACCTCCTGTATATATACACTGTACATACAGCCTCCTCCTGTATATATACACTGCACAGTACAGCTCCTCCTGTATATATACACTGCACAGTACAGCTCCTCCTGTATATATACACTGCACAGTACAGCTCCTCCTGTATATATACACTGCACAGTACAGCTCCTCCTGTATATATACACTGCACAGTACAGCTCCTCCTGTATATATACACTGCACAGTACAGCTCCTCCTGTATATATACACTGCACAGTACAGCTCCTCCTGTATATATACACTGCACAGTACAGCTCCTCCTGTATATATACACTGCACAGTACAGCTCCTCCTGTATATATACACTGTACAGTACAGCTCCTTGTATATATAAACTGCACAGTACAGCTCCTCCTGTATATATACACTGCACAGTACAGCTCCTCCTGTATATATACACTGCACAGTACAGCTCCTCCTGTATATATACACTGCACAGTACAGCTCCTCCTGTATATATACACTGCACAGTACAGCTCCTCCTGTATATATACACTGCACATTACAGCTCCTCCATGTATATATACCCTGCACAGTACAGCTCCTCCTGTATATATACAGCTGCACAGTACAGCTCCTCCTGTATATATACACTGCACAGTACAGCTCCCCCTGTATATATACACTGCCACAGTACCTCCTCCTGTAAGCACCTCCTGTAATACACTGCACAGTACAGCTCCCCTGTATATATACACTGCACAGTACAGCTCCTCCTGTATATATACATTGCACAGTACAGCTTCCCCCTGTATACTCATACACTGCACAGTACCCCCCCCCCCCCCCCCCCCAGCCCCCCCCCCCCCCCCCAACCCCT
>NW_027370418.1:0-36106 GCF_046119375.1 Phyllobates terribilis | reverse complement strand
GAATGAAAGGAGCTGGCATCTCACTCTCTTTGAATCTTCTTTATCATGCTAGGATTAACAGGAAAAAGCAAAAAATTTCAGAATTGCACCTTGCAATGTGGAGATATTACTGTTTGTGCATTTACAATATTCATTGATTTTTGCCATTGAAAAACATGTTTTTCATATACCAGAAATGTTTGAAGCTACTGACTGAATGAAAGGAGCTGGCATCTCACTCTCTTTGAATCTTCTTTATCATGCTAGGATTAACAGGAAAAAGCTAAAAATTTCAGAATTGCACCGTGCAATGTGGAGATATTACTGTTTGTGCATTTACAATATTCATTGATTTTTGCCATTGAAAAACATGTTTTTCATATACCAGAAATGTTTGAAGCTACTGACTGAATGAAAGGAGCTGGCATCTCACTCTCTTTGAATCTTCTTTATCATGCTAGGATTAACAGGAAAAAGCAAAAAATTTCAGAATTGCACCTTGCAATGTGGAGATATTACTGTTTGTGCATTTACAATATTCATTGATTTTTGCCATTGAAAAACATGTTTTTCATATACCAGAAATGTTTGAAGCTACTGACTGAATGAAAGGAGCTGGCATCTCACTCTCTTTGAATCTTCTTTATCATGCTAGGATTAACAGGAAAAAGCAAAAAATTTCAGAATTGCACCTTGCAATGTGGAGATATTACTGTTTGTGCATTTACAATATTCATTGATTTTTGCCATTGAAAAACATGTTTTTCATATACCAGAAATGTTTGAAGCTACTGACTGAATGAAAGGAGCTGGCATCTCACTCTCTTTGAATCTTCTTTATCATGCTAGGATTAACAGGAAAAAGCTAAAAATTTCAGAATTGCACCGTGCAATGTGGAGATATTACTGTTTGTGCATTTACAATATTCATTGATTTTTGCCATTGAAAAACATGTTTTTCATATACCAGAAATGTTTGAAGCTACTGACTGAATGAAAGGAGCTGGCATCTCACTCTCTTTGAATCTTCTTTATCATGCTAGGATTAACAGGAAAAAGCAAAAAATTTCAGAATTGCACCGTGCAATGTGGAGATATTACTGTTTGTGCATTTACAATATTCATTGATTTTTGCCATTGAAAAACATGTTTTTCATATACCAGAAATGTTTGAAGCTACTGACTGAATGAAAGGAGCTGGCATCTCACTCTCTTTGAATCTTCTTTATCATGCTAGGATTAGCAGGAAAAAGCAAAAAATTTCAGAATTGCACCTTGCAATGTGGAGATATTACTGTTTGTGCATTTACAATATTCATTGATTTTTGCCATTGAAAAACATGTTTTTCATATACCAGAAATGTTTGAAGCTACTGACTGAATGAAAGGAGCTGGCATCTCACTCTCTTTGAATCTTCTTTATCATGCTAGGATTAACAGGAAAAAGCTAAAAATTTCAGAATTGCACCGTGCAATGTGGAGATATTACTGTTTGTGCATTTACAATATTCATTGATTTTTGCCATTGAAAAACATGTTTTTCATATACCAGAAATGTTTGAAGCTACTGACTGAATGAAAGGAGCTGGCATCTCACTCTCTTTGAATCTTCTTTATCATGCTAGGATTAGCAGGAAAAAGCAAAAAATTTCAGAATTGCACCTTGCAATGTGGAGATATTACTGTTTGTGCATTTACAATATTCATTGATTTTTGCCATTGAAAAACATGTTTTTCATATACCAGAAATGTTTGAAGCTACTGACTGAATGAAAGGAGCTGGCATCTCACTCTCTTTGAATCTTCTTTATCATGCTAGGATTAACAGGAAAAAGCAAAAAATTTCAGAATTGCACCTTGCAATGTGGAGATATTACTGTTTGTGCATTTACAATATTCATTGATTTTTGCAATTGAAAAACATGTTTTTCATATACCAGAAATGTTTGAAGCTACTGACTGAATGAAAGGAGCTGGCATCTCACTCTCTTTGAATCTTCTTTATCATGCTAGGATTAACAGGAAAAAGCTAAAAATTTCAGAATTGCACCGTGCAATGTGGAGATATTACTGTTTGTGCATTTACAATATTCATTGATTTTTGCCATTGAAAAACATGTTTTTCATATACCAGAAATGTTTGAAGCTACTGACTGAATGAAAGGAGCTGGCATCTCACTCTCTTTGAATCTTCTTTATCATGCTAGGATTAGCAGGAAAAAGCAAAAAATTTCAGAATTGCACCTTGCAATGTGGAGATATTACTGTTTGTGCATTTACAATATTCATTGATTTTTGCCATTGAAAAACATGTTTTTCATATACCAGAAATGTTTGAAGCTACTGACTGAATGAAAGGAGCTGGCATCTCACTCTCTTTGAATCTTCTTTATCATGCTAGGATTAACAGGAAAAAGCTAAAAATTTCAGAATTGCACCGTGCAATGTGGAGATATTACTGTTCGTGCATTTACAATATTCATTGATTTTTGCCATTGAAAAACATGTTTTTCATATACCAGAAATGTTTGAAGCTACTGACTGAATGAAAGGAGCTGGCATCTCACTCTCTTTGAATCTTCTTTATCATGCTAGGATTAGCAGGAAAAAGCAAAAAATTTCAGAATTGCACCTTGCAATGTGGAGATATTACTGTTTGTGCATTTACAATATTCATTGATTTTTGCCATTGAAAAACATGTTTTTCATATACCAGAAATGTTTGAAGCTACTGACTGAATGAAAGGAGCTGGCATCTCACTCTCTTTGAATCTTCTTTATCATGCTAGGATTAACAGGAAAAAGCAAAAAATTTCAGAATTGCACTTTGCAATGTGGAGATATTACTGTTTGTGCATTTACAATATTCATTGATTTTTGCCATTGAAAAACATGTTTTTCATATACCAGAAATGTTTGAAGCTACTGACTGAATGAAAGGAGCTGGCATCTCACTCTCTTTGAATCTTCTTTATCATGCTAGGATTAACAGGAAAAAGCTAAAAATTTCAGAATTGCACCGTGCAATGTGGAGATATTACTGTTTGTGCATTTACAATATTCATTGATTTTTGCCATTGAAAAACATGTTTTTCATATACCAGAAATGTTTGAAGCTAATGACTGAATGAAAGGAGCTGGCATCTCACTCTCTTTGAATCTTCTTTATCATGCTAGGATTAACAGGAAAAAGCTAAAAATTTCAGAATTGCACCGTGCAATGTGGAGATATTACTGTTTGTGCATTTACAATATTCATTGATTTTTGCCATTGAAAAACATGTTTTTCATATACCAGAAATGTTTGAAGCTACTGACTGAATGAAAGGAGCTGGCATCTCACTCTCTTTGAATCTTCTTTATCATGCTAGGATTAGCAGGAAAAAGCAAAAAATTTCAGAATTGCACCTTGCAATGTGGAGATATTACTGTTTGTGCATTTACAATATTCATTGATTTTTGCCATTGAAAAACATGTTTTTCATATACCAGAAATGTTTGAAGCTACTGACTGAATGAAAGGAGCTGGCATCTCACTCTCTTTGAATCTTCTTTATCATGCTAGGATTAACAGGAAAAAGCAAAAAATTTCAGAATTGCACCGTGCAATGTGGAGATATTACTGTTTGTGCATTTACAATATTCATTGATTTTTGCCATTGAAAAACATGTTTTTCATATACCAGAAATGTTTGAAGCTACTGACTGAATGAAAGGAGCTGGCATCTCACTCTCTTTGAATCTTCTTTATCATGCTAGGATTAACAGGAAAAAGCTAAAAATTTCAGAATTGCACCGTGCAATGTGGAGATATTACTGTTTGTGCATTTACAATATTCATTGATTTTTGCCATTGAAAAACATGTTTTTCATATACCAGAAATGTTTGAAGCTACTGACTGAATGAAAGGAGCTGGCATCTCACTCTCTTTGAATCTTCTTTATCATGCTAGGATTAACAGGAAAAAGCAAAAAATTTCAGAATTGCACCTTGCAATGTGGAGATATTACTGTTTGTGCATTTACAATATTCATTGATTTTTGCCATTGAAAAACATGTTTTTCATATACCAGAAATGTTTGAAGCTACTGACTGAATGAAAGGAGCTGGCATCTCACTCTCTTTGAATCTTCTTTATCATGCTAGGATTAACAGGAAAAAGCAAAAAATTTCAGAATTGCACCTTGCAATGTGGAGATATTACTGTTTGTGCATTTACAATATTCATTGATTTTTGCCATTGAAAAACATGTTTTTCATATACCAGAAATGTTTGAAGCTACTGACTGAATGAAAGGAGCTGGCATCTCACTCTCTTTGAATCTTCTTTATCATGCTAGGATTAACAGGAAAAAGCTAAAAATTTCAGAATTGCACCGTGCAATGTGGAGATATTACTGTTTGTGCATTTACAATATTCATTGATTTTTGCCATTGAAAAACATGTTTTTCATATACCAGAAATGTTTGAAGCTACTGACTGAATGAAAGGAGCTGGCATCTCACTCTCTTTGAATCTTCTTTATCATGCTAGGATTAGCAGGAAAAAGCAAAAAATTTCAGAATTGCACCTTGCAATGTGGAGATATTACTGTTTGTGCATTTACAATATTCATTGATTTTTGCCATTGAAAAACATGTTTTTCATATACCAGAAATGTTTGAAGCTACTGACTGAATGAAAGGAGCTGGCATCTCACTCTCTTTGAATCTTCTTTATCATGCTAGGATTAACAGGAAAAAGCAAAAAATTTCAGAATTGCACCTTGCAATGTGGAGATATTACTGTTTGTGCATTTACAATATTCATTGATTTTTGCCATTGAAAAACATGTTTTTCATATACCAGAAATGTTTGAAGCTACTGACTGAATGAAAGGAGCTGGCATCTCACTCTCTTTGAATCTTCTTTATCATGCTAGGATTAACAGGAAAAAGCTAAAAATTTCAGAATTGCACCGTGCAATGTGGAGATATTACTGTTTGTGCATTTACAATATTCATTGATTTTTGCCATTGAAAAACATGTTTTTCATATACCAGAAATGTTTGAAGCTACTGACTGAATGAAAGGAGCTGGCATCTCACTCTCTTTGAATCTTCTTTATCATGCTAGGATTAACAGGAAAAAGCAAAAAATTTCAGAATTGCACCTTGCAATGTGGAGATATTACTGTTTGTGCATTTACAATATTCATTGATTTTTGCCATTGAAAAACATGTTTTTCATATACCAGAAATGTTTGAAGCTACTGACTGAATGAAAGGAGCTGGCATCTCACTCTCTTTGAATCTTCTTTATCATGCTAGGATTAACAGGAAAAAGCTAAAAATTTCAGAATTGCACCGTGCAATGTGGAGATATTACTGTTTGTGCATTTACAATATTCATTGATTTTTGCCATTGAAAAACATGTTTTTCATATACCAGAAATGTTTGAAGCTACTGACTGAATGAAAGGAGCTGGCATCTCACTCTCTTTGAATCTTCTTTATCATGCTAGGATTAGCAGGAAAAAGCAAAAAATTTCAGAATTGCACCTTGCAATGTGGAGATATTACTGTTTGTGCATTTACAATATTCATTGATTTTTGCCATTGAAAAACATGTTTTTCATATACCAGAAATGTTTGAAGCTACTGACTGAATGAAAGGAGCTGGCATCTCACTCTCTTTGAATCTTCTTTATCATGCTAGGATTAACAGGAAAAAGCTAAAAATTTCAGAATTGCACCGTGCAATGTGGAGATATTACTGTTTGTGCATTTACAATATTCATTGATTTTTGCCATTGAAAAACATGTTTTTCATATACCAGAAATGTTTGAAGCTACTGACTGAATGAAAGGAGCTGGCATCTCACTCTCTTTGAATCTTCTTTATCATGCTAGGATTAGCAGGAAAAAGCAAAAAATTTCAGAATTGCACCTTGCAATGTGGAGATATTACTGTTTGTGCATTTACAATATTCATTGATTTTTGCCATTGAAAAACATGTTTTTCATATACCAGAAATGTTTGAAGCTACTGACTGAATGAAAGGAGCTGGCATCTCACTCTCTTTGAATCTTCTTTATCATGCTAGGATTAACAGGAAAAAGCAAAAAATTTCAGAATTGCACCTTGCAATGTGGAGATATTACTGTTTGTGCATTTACAATATTCATTGATTTTTGCAATTGAAAAACATGTTTTTCATATACCAGAAATGTTTGAAGCTACTGACTGAATGAAAGGAGCTGGCATCTCACTCTCTTTGAATCTTCTTTATCATGCTAGGATTAACAGGAAAAAGCTAAAAATTTCAGAATTGCACCGTGCAATGTGGAGATATTACTGTTTGTGCATTTACAATATTCATTGATTTTTGCCATTGAAAAACATGTTTTTCATATACCAGAAATGTTTGAAGCTACTGACTGAATGAAAGGAGCTGGCATCTCACTCTCTTTGAATCTTCTTTATCATGCTAGGATTAGCAGGAAAAAGCAAAAAATTTCAGAATTGCACCTTGCAATGTGGAGATATTACTGTTTGTGCATTTACAATCTTCATTGATTTTTGCCATTGAAAAACATGTTTTTCATATACCAGAAATGTTTGAAGCTACTGACAATGAAAGGAGCTGGCATCTCACTCTCTTTGAATCTTCTTTATCATGCTAGGATTAACAGGAAAAAGCTAAAAATTTCAGAATTGCACCGTGCAATGTGGAGATATTACTGTTTGTGCATTTACAATATTCATTGATTTTTGCCATTGAAAAACATGTTTTTCATATACCAGAAATGTTTGAAGCTACTGACAATGAAAGGAGCTGGCATCTCACTCTCTTTGAATCTTCTTTATCATGCTAGGATTAGCAGGAAAAAGCAAAAAATTTCAGAATTGCACCTTGCAATGTGGAGATATTACTGTTTGTGCATTTACAATATTCATTGATTTTTGCCATTGAAAAACATGTTTTTCATATACCAGAAATGTTTGAAGCTACTGACTGAATGAAAGGAGCTGGCATCTCACTCTCTTTGAATCTTCTTTATCATGCTAGGATTAACAGGAAAAAGCAAAAAATTTCAGAATTGCACCTTGCAATGTGGAGATATTACTGTTTGTGCATTTACAATATTCATTGATTTTTGCCATTGAAAAACATGTTTTTCATATACCAGAAATGTTTGAAGCTACTGACTGAATGAAAGGAGCTGGCATCTCACTCTCTTTGAATCTTCTTTATCATGCTAGGATTAACAGGAAAAAGCTAAAAATTTCAGAATTGCACCGTGCAATGTGGAGATATTACTGTTTGTGCATTTACAATATTCATTGATTTTTGCCATTGAAAAACATGTTTTTCATATACCAGAAATGTTTGAAGCTAATGACTGAATGAAAGGAGCTGGCATCTCACTCTCTTTGAATCTTCTTTATCATGCTAGGATTAACAGGAAAAAGCTAAAAATTTCAGAATTGCACCGTGCAATGTGGAGATATTACTGTTTGTGCATTTACAATATTCATTGATTTTTGCCATTGAAAAACATGTTTTTCATATACCAGAAATGTTTGAAGCTACTGACTGAATGAAAGGAGCTGGCATCTCACTCTCTTTGAATCTTCTTTATCATGCTAGGATTAGCAGGAAAAAGCAAAAAATTTCAGAATTGCACCTTGCAATGTGGAGATATTACTGTTTGTGCATTTACAATATTCATTGATTTTTGCCATTGAAAAACATGTTTTTCATATACCAGAAATGTTTGAAGCTACTGACTGAATGAAAGGAGCTGGCATCTCACTCTCTTTGAATCTTCTTTATCATGCTAGGATTAACAGGAAAAAGCTAAAAATTTCAGAATTGCACCGTGCAATGTGGAGATATTACTGTTTGTGCATTTACAATATTCATTGATTTTTGCCATTGAAAAACATGTTTTTCATATACCAGAAATGTTTGAAGCTACTGACTGAATGAAAGGAGCTGGCATCTCACTCTCTTTGAATCTTCTTTATCATGCTAGGATTAGCAGGAAAAAGCAAAAAATTTCAGAATTGCACCTTGCAGTGTGGAGATATTACTGTTTGTGCATTTACAATATTCATTGATTTTTGCCATTGAAAAACATGTTTTTCATATACCAGAAATGTTTGAAGCTACTGACTGAATGAAAGGAGCTGGCATCTCACTCTCTTTGAATCTTCTTTATCATGCTAGGATTAACAGGAAAAAGCAAAAAATTTCAGAATTGCACCTTGCAATGTGGAGATATTACTGTTTGTGCATTTACAATATTCATTGATTTTTGCCATTGAAAAACATGTTTTTCATATACCAGAAATGTTTGAAGCTACTGACTGAATGAAAGGAGCTGGCATCTCACTCTCTTTGAATCTTCTTTATCATGCTAGGATTAACAGGAAAAAGCTAAAAATTTCAGAATTGCACCGTGCAATGTGGAGATATTACTGTTTGTGCATTTACAATATTCATTGATTTTTGCCATTGAAAAACATGTTTTTCATATACCAGAAATGTTTGAAGCTACTGACTGAATGAAAGGAGCTGGCATCTCACTCTCTTTGAATCTTCTTTATCATGCTAGGATTAGCAGGAAAAAGCAAAAAATTTCAGAATTGCACCTTGCAATGTGGAGATATTACTGTTTGTGCATTTACAATATTCATTGATTTTTGCCATTGAAAAACATGTTTTTCATATACCAGAAATGTTTGAAGCTACTGACTGAATGAAAGGAGCTGGCATCTCACTCTCTTTGAATCTTCTTTATCATGCTAGGATTAACAGGAAAAAGCTAAAAATTTCAGAATTGCTCCGTGCAATGTGGAGATATTACTGTTTGTGCATTTACAATATTCATTGATTTTTGCCATTGAAAAACATGTTTTTCATATACCAGAAATGTTTGAAGCTACTGACTGAATGAAAGGAGCTGGCATCTCACTCTCTTTGAATCTTCTTTATCATGCTAGGATTAACAGGAAAAAGCAAAAAATTTCAGAATTGCACCTTGCAATGTGGAGATATTACTGTTTGTGCATTTACAATATTCATTGATTTTTGCCATTGAAAAACATGTTTTTCATATACCAGAAATGTTTGAAGCTACTGACTGAATGAAAGGAGCTGGCATCTCACTCTCTTTGAATCTTCTTTATCATGCTAGGATTAACAGGAAAAAGCTAAAAATTTCAGAATTGCACCGTGCAATGTGGAGATATTACTGTTTGTGCATTTACAATATTCATTGATTTTTGCCATTGAAAAACATGTTTTTCATATACCAGAAATGTTTGAAGCTAATGACTGAATGAAAGGAGCTGGCATCTCACTCTCTTTGAATCTTCTTTATCATGCTAGGATTAACAGGAAAAAGCTAAAAATTTCAGAATTGCACCGTGCAATGTGGAGATATTACTGTTTGTGCATTTACAATATTCATTGATTTTTGCCATTGAAAAACATGTTTTTCATATACCAGAAATGTTTGAAGCTACTGACTGAATGAAAGGAGCTGGCATCTCACTCTCTTTGAATCTTCTTTATCATGCTAGGATTAGCAGGAAAAAGCAAAAAATTTCAGAATTGCACCTTGCAATGTGGAGATATTACTGTTTGTGCATTTACAATATTCATTGATTTTTGCCATTGAAAAACATGTTTTTCATATACCAGAAATGTTTGAAGCTACTGACTGAATGAAAGGAGCTGGCATCTCACTCTCTTTGAATCTTCTTTATCATGCTAGGATTAACAGGAAAAAGCTAAAAATTTCAGAATTGCACCGTGCAATGTGGAGATATTACTGTTTGTGCATTTACAATATTCATTGATTTTTGCCATTGAAAAACATGTTTTTCATATACCAGAAATGTTTGAAGCTACTGACTGAATGAAAGGAGCTGGCATCTCACTCTCTTTGAATCTTCTTTATCATGCTAGGATTAGCAGGAAAAAGCAAAAAATTTCAGAATTGCACCTTGCAGTGTGGAGATATTACTGTTTGTGCATTTACAATATTCATTGATTTTTGCCATTGAAAAACATGTTTTTCATATACCAGAAATGTTTGAAGCTACTGACTGAATGAAAGGAGCTGGCATCTCACTCTCTTTGAATCTTCTTTATCATGCTAGGATTAACAGGAAAAAGCAAAAAATTTCAGAATTGCACCTTGCAATGTGGAGATATTACTGTTTGTGCATTTACAATATTCATTGATTTTTGCCATTGAAAAACATGTTTTTCATATACCAGAAATGTTTGAAGCTACTGACTGAATGAAAGGAGCTGGCATCTCACTCTCTTTGAATCTTCTTTATCATGCTAGGATTAACAGGAAAAAGCTAAAAATTTCAGAATTGCACCGTGCAATGTGGAGATATTACTGTTTGTGCATTTACAATATTCATTGATTTTTGCCATTGAAAAACATGTTTTTCATATACCAGAAATGTTTGAAGCTACTGACTGAATGAAAGGAGCTGGCATCTCACTCTCTTTGAATCTTCTTTATCATGCTAGGATTAGCAGGAAAAAGCAAAAAATTTCAGAATTGCACCTTGCAATGTGGAGATATTACTGTTTGTGCATTTACAATATTCATTGATTTTTGCCATTGAAAAACATGTTTTTCATATACCAGAAATGTTTGAAGCTACTGACTGAATGAAAGGAGCTGGCATCTCACTCTCTTTGAATCTTCTTTATCATGCTAGGATTAACAGGAAAAAGCTAAAAATTTCAGAATTGCTCCGTGCAATGTGGAGATATTACTGTTTGTGCATTTACAATATTCATTGATTTTTGCCATTGAAAAACATGTTTTTCATATACCAGAAATGTTTGAAGCTACTGACTGAATGAAAGGAGCTGGCATCTCACTCTCTTTGAATCTTCTTTATCATGCTAGGATTAACAGGAAAAAGCAAAAAATTTCAGAATTGCACCTTGCAATGTGGAGATATTACTGTTTGTGCATTTACAATATTCATTGATTTTTGCCATTGAAAAACATGTTTTTCATATACCAGAAATGTTTGAAGCTACTGACTGAATGAAAGGAGCTGGCATCTCACTCTCTTTGAATCTTCTTTATCATGCTAGGATTAACAGGAAAAAGCAAAAAATTTCAGAATTCCACCTTGCAATGTGGAGATATTACTGTTTGTGCATTTACAATATTCATTGATTTTTGCCATTGAAAAACATGTTTTTCATATACCAGAAATGTTTGAAGCTACTGACTGAATGAAAGGAGCTGGCATCTCACTCTCTTTGAATCTTCTTTATCATGCTAGGATTAACAGGAAAAAGCTAAAAATTTCAGAATTGCACCGTGCAATGTGGAGATATTACTGTTTGTGCATTTACAATATTCATTGATTTTTGCCATTGAAAAACATGTTTTTCATATACCAGAAATGTTTGAAGCTAATGACTGAATGAAAAGAGCTGGCATCTCACTCTCTTTGAATCTTCTTTATCATGCTAGGATTAACAGGAAAAAGCTAAAAATTTCAGAATTGCACCGTGCAATGTGGAGATATTACTGTTTGTGCATTTACAATATTCATTGATTTTTGCCATTGAAAAACATGTTTTTCATATACCAGAAATGTTTGAAGCTACTGACTGAATGAAAGGAGCTGGCATCTCACTCTCTTTGAATCTTCTTTATCATGCTAGGATTAGCAGGAAAAAGCAAAAAATTTCAGAATTGCACCTTGCAATGTGGAGATATTACTGTTTGTGCATTTACAATATTCATTGATTTTTGCCATTGAAAAACATGTTTTTCATATACCAGAAATGTTTGAAGCTACTGACTGAATGAAAGGAGCTGGCATCTCACTCTCTTTGAATCTTCTTTATCATGCTAGGATTAACAGGAAAAAGCTAAAAATTTCAGAATTGCACCGTGCAATATGGAGATATTACTGTTTGTGCATTTACAATATTCATTGATTTTTGCCATTGAAAAACATGTTTTTCATATACCAGAAATGTTTGAAGCTACTGACTGAATGAAAGGAGCTGGCATCTCACTCTCTTTGAATCTTCTTTATCATGCTAGGATTAGCAGGAAAAAGCAAAAAATTTCAGAATTGCACCTTGCAATGTGGAGATATTACTGTTTGTGCATTTACAATATTCATTGATTTTTGCCATTGAAAAACATGTTTTTCATATACCAGAAATGTTTGAAGCTACTGACTGAATGAAAGGAGCTGGCATCTCACTCTCTTTGAATCTTCTTTATCATGCTAGGATTAACAGGAAAAAGCAAAAAATTTCAGAATTGCACCTTGCAATGTGGAGATATTACTGTTTGTGCATTTACAATATTCATTGATTTTTGCCATTGAAAAACATGTTTTTCATATACCAGAAATGTTTGAAGCTACTGACTGAATGAAAGGAGCTGGCATCTCACTCTCTTTGAATCTTCTTTATCATGCTAGGATTAACAGGAAAAAGCTAAAAATTTCAGAATTGCACCGTGCAATGTGGAGATATTACTGTTTGTGCATTTACAATATTCATTGATTTTTGCCATTGAAAAACATGTTTTTCATATACCAGAAATGTTTGAAGCTACTGACTGAATGAAAGGAGCTGGCATCTCACTCTCTTTGAATCTTCTTTATCATGCTAGGATTAACAGGAAAAAGCTAAAAATTTCAGAATTGCACCGTGCAATGTGGAGATATTACTGTTTGTGCATTTACAATATTCATTGATTTTTGCCATTGAAAAACATGTTTTTCATATACCAGAAATGTTTGAAGCTACTGACTGAATGAAAGGAGCTGGCATCTCACTCTCTTTGAATCTTCTTTATCATGCTAGGATTAACAGGAAAAAGCAAAAAATTTCAGAATTGCACCTTGCAATGTGGAGATATTACTGTTTGTGCATTTACAATATTCATTGATTTTTGCCATTGAAAAACATGTTTTTCATATACCAGAAATGTTTGAAGCTACTGACTGAATGAAAGGAGCTGGCATCTCACTCTCTTTGAATCTTCTTTATCATGCTAGGATTAACAGGAAAAAGCTAAAAATTTCAGAATTGCACCGTGCAATGTGGAGATATTACTGTTTGTGCATTTACAATATTCATTGATTTTTGCCATTGAAAAACATGTTTTTCATATACCAGAAATGTTTGAAGCTACTGACTGAATGAAAGGAGCTGGCATCTCACTCTCTTTGAATCTTCTTTATCATGCTAGGATTAGCAGGAAAAAGCAAAAAATTTCAGAATTGCACCTTGCAATGTGGAGATATTACTGTTTGTGCATTTACAATATTCATTGATTTTTGCCATTGAAAAACATGTTTTTCATATACCAGAAATGTTTGAAGCTACTGACTGAATGAAAGGAGCTGGCATCTCACTCTCTTTGAATCTTCTTTATCATGCTAGGATTAACAGGAAAAAGCTAAAAATTTCAGAATTGCACCGTGCAATGTGGAGATATTACTGTTTGTGCATTTACAATATTCATTGATTTTTGCCATTGAAAAACATGTTTTTCATATACCAGAAATGTTTGAAGCTACTGACTGAATGAAAGGAGCTGGCATCTCACTCTCTTTGAATCTTCTTTATCATGCTAGGATTAGCAGGAAAAAGCAAAAAATTTCAGAATTGCACCTTGCAATGTGGAGATATTACTGTTTGTGCATTTACAATATTCATTGATTTTTGCCATTGAAAAACATGTTTTTCATATACCAGAAATGTTTGAAGCTACTGACTGAATGAAAGGAGCTGGCATCTCACTCTCTTTGAATCTTCTTTATCATGCTAGGATTAACAGGAAAAAGCAAAAAATTTCAGAATTGCACCTTGCAATGTGGAGATATTACTGTTTGTGCATTTACAATATTCATTGATTTTTGCAATTGAAAAACATGTTTTTCATATACCAGAAATGTTTGAAGCTACTGACTGAATGAAAGGAGCTGGCATCTCACTCTCTTTGAATCTTCTTTATCATGCTAGGATTAACAGGAAAAAGCTAAAAATTTCAGAATTGCACCGTGCAATGTGGAGATATTACTGTTTGTGCATTTACAATATTCATTGATTTTTGCCATTGAAAAACATGTTTTTCATATACCAGAAATGTTTGAAGCTACTGACTGAATGAAAGGAGCTGGCATCTCACTCTCTTTGAATCTTCTTTATCATGCTAGGATTAGCAGGAAAAAGCAAAAAATTTCAGAATTGCACCTTGCAATGTGGAGATATTACTGTTTGTGCATTTACAATCTTCATTGATTTTTGCCATTGAAAAACATGTTTTTCATATACCAGAAATGTTTGAAGCTACTGACAATGAAAGGAGCTGGCATCTCACTCTCTTTGAATCTTCTTTATCATGCTAGGATTAACAGGAAAAAGCTAAAAATTTCAGAATTGCACCGTGCAATGTGGAGATATTACTGTTTGTGCATTTACAATATTCATTGATTTTTGCCATTGAAAAACATGTTTTTCATATACCAGAAATGTTTGAAGCTACTGACTGAATGAAAGGAGCTGGCATCTCACTCTCTTTGAATCTTCTTTATCATGCTAGGATTAGCAGGAAAAAGCAAAAAATTTCAGAATTGCACCTTGCAATGTGGAGATATTACTGTTTGTGCATTTACAATATTCATTGATTTTTGCCATTGAAAAACATGTTTTTCATATACCAGAAATGTTTGAAGCTACTGACTGAATGAAAGGAGCTGGCATCTCACTCTCTTTGAATCTTCTTTATCATGCTAGGATTAACAGGAAAAAGCAAAAAATTTCAGAATTGCACCTTGCAATGTGGAGATATTACTGTTTGTGCATTTACAATATTCATTGATTTTTGCCATTGAAAAACATGTTTTTCATATACCAGAAATGTTTGAAGCTACTGACTGAATGAAAGGAGCTGGCATCTCACTCTCTTTGAATCTTCTTTATCATGCTAGGATTAACAGGAAAAAGCTAAAAATTTCAGAATTGCACCGTGCAATGTGGAGATATTACTGTTTGTGCATTTACAATATTCATTGATTTTTGCCATTGAAAAACATGTTTTTCATATACCAGAAATGTTTGAAGCTAATGACTGAATGAAAGGAGCTGGCATCTCACTCTCTTTGAATCTTCTTTATCATGCTAGGATTAACAGGAAAAAGCTAAAAATTTCAGAATTGCACCGTGCAATGTGGAGATATTACTGTTTGTGCATTTACAATATTCATTGATTTTTGCCATTGAAAAACATGTTTTTCATATACCAGAAATGTTTGAAGCTACTGACTGAATGAAAGGAGCTGGCATCTCACTCTCTTTGAATCTTCTTTATCATGCTAGGATTAGCAGGAAAAAGCAAAAAATTTCAGAATTGCACCTTGCAATGTGGAGATATTACTGTTTGTGCATTTACAATATTCATTGATTTTTGCCATTGAAAAACATGTTTTTCATATACCAGAAATGTTTGAAGCTACTGACTGAATGAAAGGAGCTGGCATCTCACTCTCTTTGAATCTTCTTTATCATGCTAGGATTAACAGGAAAAAGCTAAAAATTTTAGAATTGCGCCGTGCAATGTGGAGATATTACTGTTTGTGCATTTACAATATTCATTGATTTTTGCCATTGAAAAACATGTTTTTCATATACCAGAAATGTTTGAAGCTACTGACTGAATGAAAGGAGCTGGCATCTCACTCTCTTTGAATCTTCTTTATCATGCTAGGATTAGCAGGAAAAAGCAAAAAATTTCAGAATTGCACCTTGCAATGTGGAGATATTACTTTTTGTGCATTTACAATATTCATTGATTTTTGCCATTGAAAAACATGTTTTTCATATACCAGAAATGTTTGAAGCTACTGACTGAATGAAAGGAGCTGGCATCTCACTCTCTTTGAATCTTCTTTATCATGCTAGGATTAACAGGAAAAAGCAAAAAATTTCAGAATTGCACCTTGCAATGTGGAGATATTACTGTTTGTGCATTTACAATATTCATTGATTTTTGCCATTGAAAAACATGTTTTTCATATACCAGAAATGTTTGAAGCTACTGACTGAATGAAAGGAGCTGGCATCTCACTCTCTTTGAATCTTCTTTATCATGCTAGGATTAACAGGAAAAAGCAAAAATTTCAGAATTGCACCGTGCAATGTGGAGATATTACTGTTTGTGCATTTACAATATTCATTGATTTTTGCCATTGAAAAACATGTTTTTCATATACCAGAAATGTTTGAAGCTACTGACTGAATGAAAGGAGCTGGCATCTCACTCTCTTTGAATCTTCTTTATCATGCTAGGATTAGCAGGAAAAAGCAAAAAATTTCAGAATTGCACCTTGCAATGTGGAGATATTACTGTTTGTGCATTTACAATATTCATTGATTTTTGCCATTGAAAAACATGTTTTTCATATACCAGAAATGTTTGAAGCTACTGACTGAATGAAAGGAGCTGGCATCTCACTCTCTTTGAATCTTCTTTATCATGCTAGGATTAACAGGAAAAAGCTAAAAATTTCAGAATTGCTCCGTGCAATGTGGAGATATTACTGTTTGTGCATTTACAATATTCATTGATTTTTGCCATTGAAAAACATGTTTTTCATATACCAGAAATGTTTGAAGCTACTGACTGAATGAAAGGAGCTGGCATCTCACTCTCTTTGAATCTTCTTTATCATGCTAGGATTAACAGGAAAAAGCAAAAAATTTCAGAATTGCACCTTGCAATGTGGAGATATTACTGTTTGTGCATTTACAATATTCATTGATTTTTGCCATTGAAAAACATGTTTTTCATATACCAGAAATGTTTGAAGCTACTGACTGAATGAAAGGAGCTGGCATCTCACTCTTTGAATCTTCTTTATCATGCTAGGATTAACAGGAAAAAGCAAAAAATTTCAGAATTCCACCTTGCAATGTGGAGATATTACTGTTTGTGCATTTACAATATTCATTGATTTTTGCCATTGAAAAACATGTTTTTCATATACCAGAAATGTTTGAAGCTACTGACTGAATGAAAGGAGCTGGCATCTCACTCTCTTTGAATCTTCTTTATCATGCTAGGATTAACAGGAAAAAGCTAAAAATTTCAGAATTGCACCGTGCAATGTGGAGATATTACTGTTTGTGCATTTACAATATTCATTGATTTTTGCCATTGAAAAACATGTTTTTCATATACCAGAAATGTTTGAAGCTAATGACTGAATGAAAGGAGCTGGCATCTCACTCTCTTTGAATCTTCTTTATCATGCTAGGATTAACAGGAAAAAGCTAAAAATTTCAGAATTGCACCGTGCAATGTGGAGATATTACTGTTTGTGCATTTACAATATTCATTGATTTTGCCATTGAAAAACATGTTTTTCATATACCAGAAATGTTTGAAGCTACTGACTGAATGAAAGGAGCTGGCATCTCACTCTCTTTGAATCTTCTTTATCATGCTAGGATTAGCAGGAAAAAGCAAAAAATTTCAGAATTGCACCTTGCAATGTGGGAGATATTACTGTTTGTGCATTTACAATATTCATTGATTTTTGCCATTGAAAAACATGTTTTTCATATACCAGAAATGTTTGAAGCTACTGACTGAATGAAAGGAGCTGGCATCTCACTCTCTTTGAATCTTCTTTATCATGCTAGGATTAACAGGAAAAAGCTAAAAATTTCAGAATTGCACCGTGCAATATGGAGATATTACTGTTTGTGCATTTACAATATTCATTGATTTTTGCCATTGAAAAACATGTTTTTCATATACCAGAAATGTTTGAAGCTACTGACTGAATGAAAGGAGCTGGCATCTCACTCTCTTTGAATCTTCTTTATCATGCTAGGATTAGCAGGAAAAAGCAAAAAATTTCAGAATTGCACCTTGCAATGTGGAGATATTACTGTTTGTGCATTTACAATATTCATTGATTTTTGCCATTGAAAAACATGTTTTCATATACCAGAAATGTTTGAAGCTACTGACTGAATGAAAGGAGCTGGCATCTCACTCTCTTTGAATCTTCTTTATCATGCTAGGATTAACAGGAAAAAGCAAAAAATTTCAGAATTGCACCTTGCAATGTGGAGATATTACTGTTTGTGCATTTACAATATTCATTGATTTTTGCCATTGAAAAACATGTTTTTCATATACCAGAAATGTTTGAAGCTACTGACTGAATGAAAGGAGCTGGCATCTCACTCTCTTTGAATCTTCTTTATCATGCTAGGATTAACAGGAAAAAAGCTAAAAATTTCAGAATTGCACCGTGCAATGTGGAGATATTACTGTTTGTGCATTTACAATATTCATTGATTTTTGCCATTGAAAAACATGTTTTTCATATACCAGAAATGTTTGAAGCTACTGACTGAATGAAAGGAGCTGGCATCTCACTCTTCTTTGAATCTTCTTTATCATGCTAGGATTAGCAGGAAAAAGCAAAAAATTTCAGAATTGCACCTTGCAATGTGGAGATATTACTGTTTGTGCATTTACAATATTCATTGATTTTTGCCATTGAAAAACATGTTTTTCATATACCAGAAATGTTTGAAGCTACTGACTGAATGAAAGGAGCTGGCATCTCACTCTCTTTTAATCTTCTTTATCATGCTAGGATTAACAGGAAAAAGCTAAAAATTTCAGAATTGCACCGTGCAATGTGGAGATATTACTGTTTGTGCATTTACAATATTCATTGATTTTTGCCATTGAAAAACATGTTTTTCATATACCAGAAATGTTTGAAGCTACTGACTGAATGAAAGGAGCTGGCATCTCACTCTCTTTGAATCTTCTTTATCATGCTAGGATTAGCAGGAAAAAGCAAAAAAATTTCAGAATTGCACCTTGCAATGTGGAGATATTACTGTTTGTGCATTTACAATATTCATTGATTTTTGCCATTGAAAAACATGTTTTCATATACCAGAAATGTTTGAAGCTACTGACTGAATGAAAGGAGCTGGCATCTCACTCTCTTTGAATCTTCTTTATCATGCTAGGATTAACAGGAAAAAGCAAAAAATTTCAGAATTGCACCTTGCAATGTGGAGATATTACTGTTTGTGCATTTACAATATTCATTGATTTTTGCCATTGAAAAACATGTTTTTCATATACCAGAAATGTTTGAAGCTACTGACTGAATGAAAGGAGCTGGCATCTCACTCTCTTTGAATCTTCTTTATCATGCTAGGATTAACAGGAAAAAGCTAAAAATTTCAGAATTGCACCGTGCAATGTGGAGATATTACTGTTTGTGCATTTACAATATTCATTGATTTTTGCCATTGAAAAACATGTTTTTCATATACCAGAAATGTTTGAAGCTACTGACTGAATGAAAGGAGCTGGCATCTCACTCTCTTTGAATCTTCTTTATCATGCTAGGATTAGCAGGAAAAAGCAAAAAATTTCAGAATTGCACCTTGCAATGTGGAGATATTACTGTTTGTGCATTTACAATATTCATTGATTTTTGCCATTGAAAAACGTTTTTCATATACCAGAAATGTTTGAAGCTACTGACTGAATGAAAGGAGCTGGCATCTCACTCTCTTTGAATCTTCTTTATCATGCTAGGATTAACAGGAAAAAGCAAAAAATTTCAGAATTGCACCTTGCAATGTGGAGATATTACTGTTTGTGCATTTACAATATTCATTGATTTTTGCCATTGAAAAACATGTTTTCATATACCAGAAATGTTTGAAGCTACTGACTGAATGAAAGGAGCTGGCATCTCACTCTCTTTGAATCTTCTTTATCATGCTAGGATTAACAGGAAAAAGCTAAAAATTTCAGAATTGCACCGTGCAATGTGGAGATATTACTGTTTGTGCATTTACAATATTCATTGATTTTTGCCATTGAAAAACATGTTTTTCATATACCAGAAATGTTTGAAGCTACTGACTGAATGAAAGGAGCTGGCATCTCACTCTCTTTGAATCTTCTTTATCATGCTAGGATTAGCAGGAAAAAGCAAAAAATTTCAGAATTGCACCTTGCAATGTGGAGATATTACTGTTTGTGCATTTACAATATTCATTGATTTTTGCCATTGAAAAACATGTTTTTCATATACCAGAAATGTTTGAAGCTACTGACTGAATGAAAGGAGCTGGCATCTCACTCTCTTTGAATCTTCTTTATCATGCTAGGATTAACAGGAAAAAGCTAAAAATTTCAGAATTGCACCGTGCAATGTGGAGATATTACTGTTTGTGCATTTACAATATTCATTGATTTTTGCCATTGAAAAACATGTTTTTCATATACCAGAAATGTTTGAAGCTACTGACTGAATGAAAGGAGCTGGCATCTCACTCTCTTTGAATCTTCTTTATCATGCTAGGATTAGCAGGAAAAAGCAAAAAATTTCAGAATTGCACCTTGCAATGTGGAGATATTACTGTTTGTGCATTTACAATATTCATTGATTTTTGCCATTGAAAAACATGTTTTTCATATACCAGAAATGTTTGAAGCTACTGACTGAATGAAAGGAGCTGGGCATTCTCCACTCTCCTTTGGAATCTTTCTTTTATCCATGACAGGAAAAAGCAAAAAATTTCAGAATTGCACCTTGCAATGTGGAGATATTACTGTTTGTGCATTTACAATATTCATTGATTTTTGCCATTGAAAAACATGTTTTTCATATACCAGAAATGTTTGAAGCTACTGACTGAATGAAAGGAGCTGGCATCTCACTCTCTTTGAATCTTCTTTATCATGCTAGGATTAACAGGAAAAAGCTAAAAATTTCAGAATTGCACCGTGCAATGTGGAGATATTACTGTTTGTGCATTTACAATATTCATTGATTTTTGCCATTGAAAAACATGTTTTTCATATACCAGAAATGTTTGAAGCTACTGACTGAATGAAAGGAGCTGGCATCTCACTCTCTTTGAATCTTCTTAATCATGCTAGGATTAGCAGGAAAAAGCAAAAAATTTCAGAATTGCACCTTGCAATGTGGAGATATTACTGTTTGTGCATTTACAATATTCATTGATTTTTGCCATTGAAAAACATGTTTTTCATATACCAGAAATGTTTGAAGCTACTGACTGAATGAAAGGAGCTGGCATCTCACTCTGAATCTTCTTTATCATGCTAGGATTAACAGGAAAAAGCTAAAAATTTCAGAATTGCACCGTGCAATGTGGAGATATTACTGTTTGTGCATTTACAATATTCATTGATTTTTGCCATTGAAAAACATGTTTTTCATATACCAGAAATGTTTGAAGCTACTGACTGAATGAAAGGAGCTGGCATCTCACTCTCTTTGAATCTTCTTTATCATGCTAGGATTAGCAGGAAAAAGCAAAAAATTTCAGAATTGCACCTTGCAATGTGGAGATATTACTGTTTGTGCATTTACAATATTCATTGATTTTTGCCATTGAAAAACATGTTTTTCATATACCAGAAATGTTTCAAGCTACTGACTGAATGAAAGGAGCTGGCATCTCACTCTCTTTGAATCTTCTTTATCATGCTAGGATTAACAGGAAAAAGCTAAAAATTTCAGAATTGCACCGTGCAATGTGGAGATATTACTGTTTGTGCATTTACAATATTCATTGATTTTTGCCATTGAAAAACATGTTTTTCATATACCAGAAATGTTTGAAGCTACTGACTGAATGAAAGGAGCTGGCATCTCACTCTCTTTGAATCTTCTTTATCAAGCTAGGATTAGCAGGAAAAAGCAAAAAATTTCAGAATTGCACCTTGCAATGTGGAGATATTACTGTTTGTGCATTTACAATATTCATTGATTTTTGCCATTGAAAAACATGTTTTTCATATACCAGAAATGTTTGAAGCTACTGACTGAATGAAAGGAGCTGGCATCTCACTCTCTTTGAATCTTCTTTATCATGCTAGGATTAACAGGAAAAAGCAAAAAATTTCAGAATTGCACCTTGCAATGTGGAGATATTACTGTTTGTGCATTTACAATATTCATTGATTTTTGCCATTGAAAAACATGTTTTTCATATACCAGAAATGTTTGAAGCTACTGACTGAATGAAAGGAGCTGGCATCTCACTCTCTTTGAATCTTCTTTATCATGCTAGGATTAGCAGGAAAAAGCAAAAAATTTCAGAATTGCACCTTGCAATGTGGAGATATTACTGTTTGTGCATTTACAATATTCATTGATTTTTGCCATTGAAAAACATGTTTTTCATATACCAGAAATGTTTGAAGCTACTGACTGAATGAAAGGAGCTGGCATCTCACTCTCTTTGAATCTTCTTTATCATGCTAGGATTAACAGGAAAAAGCTAAAAATTTCAGAATTGCACCGTGCAATGTGGAGATATTACTGTTTGTGCATTTACAATATTCATTGATTTTTGCCATTGAAAAACATGTTTTTCATATACCAGAAATGTTTGAAGCTACTGACTGAATGAAAGGAGCTGGCATCTCACTCTCTTTGAATCTTCTTTATCATGCTAGGATTAGCAGGAAAAAGCAAAAAATTTCAGAATTGCACCTTGCAATGTGGAGATATTACTGTTTGTGCATTTACAATATTCATTGATTTTTGCCATTGAAAAACGTTTTTCATATACCAGAAATGTTTGAAGCTACTGACTGAATGAAAGGAGCTGGCATCTCACTCTCTTTGAATCTTCTTTATCATGCTAGGATTAACAGGAAAAAGCAAAAAATTTCAGAATTGCACCTTGCAATGTGGAGATATTACTGTTTGTGCATTTACAATATTCATTGATTTTTGCCATTGAAAAACATGTTTTTCATATACCAGAAATGTTTGAAGCTACTGACTGAATGAAAGGAGCTGGCATCTCACTCTCTTTGAATCTTCTTTATCATGCTAGGATTAACAGGAAAAAGCTAAAAATTTCAGAATTGCACCGTGCAATGTGGAGATATTACTGTTTGTGCATTTACAATATTCATTGATTTTTGCCATTGAAAAACATGTTTTTCATATACCAGAAATGTTTGAAGCTACTGACTGAATGAAAGGAGCTGGCATCTCACTCTCTTTGAATCTTCTTTATCATGCTAGGATTAGCAGGAAAAAGCAAAAAATTTCAGAATTGCACCTTGCAATGTGGAGATATTACTGTTTGTGCATTTACAACATTCATTGATTTTTGCCATTGAAAAACATGTTTTTCATATACCAGAAATGTTTGAAGCTACTGACTGAATGAAAGGAGCTGGCATCTCACTCTGAATCTTCTTTATCATGCTAGGATTAACAGGAAAAAGCTAAAAATTTCAGAATTGCACCGTGCAATGTGGAGATATTACTGTTTGTGCATTTACAATATTCATTGATTTTTGCCATTGAAAAACATGTTTTTCATATACCAGAAATGTTTGAAGCTACTGACTGAATGAAAGGAGCTGGCATCTCACTCTCTTTGAATCTTCTTTATCATGCTAGGATTAGCAGGAAAAAGCAAAAAATTTCAGAATTGCACCTTGCAATGTGGAGATATTACTGTTTGTGCATTTACAATATTCATTGATTTTTGCCATTGAAAAACATGTTTTTCATATACCAGAAATGTTTGAAGCTACTGACTGAATGAAAGGAGCTGGCATCTCACTCTCTTTGAATCTTCTTTATCATGCTAGGATTAACAGGAAAAAGCTAAAAATTTCAGAATTGCACCGTGCAATGTGGAGATATTACTGTTTGTGCATTTACAATATTCATTGATTTTTGCCATTGAAAAACATGTTTTTCATATACCAGAAATGTTTGAAGCTACTGACTGAATGAAAGGAGCTGGCATCTCACTCTCTTTGAATCTTCTTTATCAAGCTAGGATTAGCAGGAAAAAGCAAAAAATTTCAGAATTGCACCTTGCAATGTGGAGATATTACTGTTTGTGCATTTACAATATTCATTGATTTTTGCCATTGAAAAACATGTTTTTCATATACCAGAAATGTTTGAAGCTACTGACTGAATGAAAGGAGCTGGCATCTCACTCTCTTTGAATCTTCTTTATCATGCTAGGATTAACAGGAAAAAGAAAAAATTTCAGAATTGCACCTTGCAATGTGGAGATATTACTGTTTGTGCATTTACAATATTCATTGATTTTTGCCATTGAAAAACATGTTTTTCATATACCAGAAATGTTTGAAGCTACTGACTGAATGAAAGGAGCTGGCATCTCACTCTCTTTGAATCTTCTTTATCATGCTAGGATTAACAGGAAAAAGCAAAAAATTTCAGAATTGCACCTTGCAATGTGGAGATATTACTGTTTGTGCATTTACAATATTCATTGATTTTTGCCATTGAAAAACATGTTTTTCATATACCAGAAATGTTTGAAGCTACTGACTGAATGAAAGGAGCTGGCATCTCACTCTGAATCTTCTTTATCATGCTAGGATTAACAGGAAAAAGCTAAAAATTTCAGAATTGCACCGTGCAATGTGGAGATATTACTGTTTGTGCATTTACAATATTCATTGATTTTTGCCATTGAAAAACATGTTTTTCATATACCAGAAATGTTTGAAGCTACTGACTGAATGAAAGGAGCTGGCATCTCACTCTCTTTGAATCTTCTTTATCATGCTAGGATTAGCAGGAAAAAGCAAAAAATTTCAGAATTGCACCTTGCAATGTGGAGATATTACTGTTTGTGCATTTACAATATTCATTGATTTTTGCCATTGAAAAACATGTTTTTCATATACCAGAAATGTTTGAAGCTACTGACTGAATGAAAGGAGCTGGCATCTCACTCTCTTTGAATCTTCTTTATCATGCTAGGATTAACAGGAAAAAGCAAAAAATTTCAGAATTGCACCTTGCAATGTGGAGATATTACTGTTTGTGCATTTACAATATTCATTGATTTTTGCCATTGAAAAACATGTTTTTCATATACCAGAAATGTTTGAAGCTACTGACTGAATGAAAGGAGCTGGCATCTCACTCTCTTTGAATCTTCTTTATCATGCTAGGATTAACAGGAAAAAGCTAAAAATTTCAGAATTGCACCGTGCAATGTGGAGATATTACTGTTTGTGCATTTACAATATTCATTGATTTTTGCCATTGAAAAACATGTTTTTCATATACCAGAAATGTTTGAAGCTACTGACTGAATGAAAGGAGCTGGCATCTCACTCTCTTTGAATCTTCTTTATCATGCTAGGATTAGCAGGAAAAAGCAAAAAATTTCAGAATTGCACCTTGCAATGTGGAGATATTACTGTTTGTGCATTTACAATATTCATTGATTTTTGCCATTGAAAAACATGTTTTTCATATACCAGAAATGTTTGAAGCTACTGACTGAATGAAAGGAGCTGGCATCTCACTCTCTTTGAATCTTCTTTATCATGCTAGGATTAACAGGAAAAAGCTAAAAATTTCAGAATTGCACCGTGCAATGTGGAGATATTACTGTTTGTGCATTTACAATATTCATTGATTTTTGCCATTGAAAAACATGTTTTTCATATACCAGAAATGTTTGAAGCTACTGACTGAATGAAAGGAGCTGGCATCTCACTCTCTTTGAATCTTCTTTATCATGCTAGGAATAGCAGGAAAAAGCAAAAAATTTCAGAATTGCACCTTGCAATGTGGAGATATTACTGTTTGTGCATTTACAATATTCATTGATTTTTGCCATTGAAAAACATGTTTTTCATATACCAGAAATGTTTGAAGCTACTGACTGAATGAAAGGAGCTGGCATCTCACTCTCTTTGAATCTTCTTTATCATGCTAGGATTAACAGGAAAAAGCAAAAAATTTCAGAATTGCACCTTGCAATGTGGAGATATTACTGTTTGTGCATTTACAATATTCATTGATTTTTGCCATTGAAAAACATGTTTTTCATATACCAGAAATGTTTGAAGCTACTGACTGAATGAAAGGAGCTGGCATCTCACTCTCTTTGAATCTTCTTTATCATGCTAGGATTAACAGGAAAAAGCTAAAAATTTCAGAATTGCACCGTGCAATGTGGAGATATTACTGTTTGTGCATTTACAATATTCATTGATTTTTGCCATTGAAAAACATGTTTTTCATATACCAGAAATGTTTGAAGCTAATGACTGAATGAAAGGAGCTGGCATCTCACTCTCTTTGAATCTTCTTTATCATGCTAGGATTAACAGGAAAAAGCTAAAAATTTCAGAATTGCACCGTGCAATGTGGAGATATTACTGTTTGTGCATTTACAATATTCATTGATTTTTGCCATTGAAAAACATGTTTTTCATATACCAGAAATGTTTGAAGCTACTGACTGAATGAAAGGAGCTGGCATCTCACTCTCTTTGAATCTTCTTTATCATGCTAGGATTAGCAGGAAAAAGCAAAAAATTTCAGAATTGCACCTTGCAATGTGGAGATATTACTGTTTGTGCATTTACAATATTCATTGATTTTTGCCATTGAAAAACATGTTTTTCATATACCAGAAATGTTTGAAGCTACTGACTGAATGAAAGGAGCTGGCATCTCACTCTCTTTGAATCTTCTTTATCATGCTAGGATTAACAGGAAAAAGCTAAAAATTTCAGAATTGCACCGTGCAATGTGGAGATATTACTGTTTGTGCATTTACAATATTCATTGATTTTTGCCATTGAAAAACATGTTTTTCATATACCAGAAATGTTTGAAGCTACTGACTGAATGAAAGGAGCTGGCATCTCACTCTCTTTGAATCTTCTTTATCATGCTAGGATTAGCAGGAAAAAGCAAAAAATTTCAGAATTGCACCTTGCAATGTGGAGATATTACTGTTTGTGCATTTACAATATTCATTGATTTTTGCCATTGAAAAACATGTTTTTCATATACCAGAAATGTTTGAAGCTACTGACTGAATGAAAGGAGCTGGCATCTCACTCTCTTTGAATCTTCTTTATCATGCTAGGATTAACAGGAAAAAGCAAAAAATTTCAGAATTGCACCTTGCAATGTGGAGATATTACTGTTTGTGCATTTACAATATTCATTGATTTTTGCCATTGAAAAACATGTTTTTCATATACCAGAAATGTTTGAAGCTACTGACTGAATGAAAGGAGCTGGCATCTCACTCTCTTTGAATCTTCTTTATCATGCTAGGATTAACAGGAAAAAGCTAAAAATTTCAGAATTGCACCGTGCAATGTGGAGATATTACTGTTTGTGCATTTACAATATTCATTGATTTTTGCCATTGAAAAACATGTTTTTCATATACCAGAAATGTTTGAAGCTACTGACTGAATGAAAGGAGCTGGCATCTCACTCTCTTTGAATCTTCTTTATCATGCTAGGATTAGCAGGAAAAAGCAAAAAATTTCAGAATTGCACCTTGCAATGTGGAGATATTACTGTTTGTGCATTTACAATATTCATTGATTTTTGCCATTGAAAAACATGTTTTTCATATACCAGAAATGTTTGAAGCTACTGACTGAATGAAAGGAGCTGGCATCTCACTCTCTTTGAATCTTCTTTATCATGCTAGGATTAACAGGAAAAAGCTAAAAATTTCAGAATTGCACCGTGCAATGTGGAGATATTACTGTTTGTGCATTTACAATATTCATTGATTTTTGCCATTGAAAAACATGTTTTTCATATACCAGAAATGTTTGAAGCTACTGACTGAATGAAAGGAGCTGGCATCTCACTCTCTTTGAATCTTCTTTATCATGCTAGGATTAACAGGAAAAAGCAAAAAATTTCAGAATTGCACCTTGCAATGTGGAGATATTACTGTTTGTGCATTTACAATATTCATTGATTTTTGCCATTGAAAAACATGTTTTTCATATACCAGAAATGTTTGAAGCTACTGACTGAATGAAAGGAGCTGGCATCTCACTCTCTTTGAATCTTCTTTATCATGCTAGGATTAACAGGAAAAAGCAAAAAATTTCAGAATTGCACCTTGCAATGTGGAGATATTACTGTTTGTGCATTTACAATATTCATTGATTTTTGCCATTGAAAAACATGTTTTTCATATACCAGAAATGTTTGAAGCTACTGACTGAATGAAAGGAGTTGGCATCTCACTCTCTTTGAATCTTCTTTATCATGCTAGGATTAACAGGAAAAAGCTAAAAATTTCAGAATTGCACCGTGCAATGTGGAGATATTACTGTTTGTGCATTTACAATATTCATTGATTTTTGCCATTGAAAAACATGTTTTTCATATACCAGAAATGTTTGAAGCTAATGACTGAATGAAAGGAGCTGGCATCTCACTCTCTTTCAATCTTCTTTATCATGCTAGGATTAACAGGAAAAAGCTAAAAATTTCAGAATTGCACCGTGCAATGTGGAGATATTACTGTTTGTGCATTTACAATATTCATTGATTTTTGCCATTGAAAAACATGTTTTTCATATACCAGAAATGTTTGAAGCTACTGACTGAATGAAAGGAGCTGGCATCTCACTCTCTTTGAATCTTCTTTATCATGCTAGGATTAGCAGGAAAAAGCAAAAAATTTCAGAATTGCACCTTGCAATGTGGAGATATTACTGTTTGTGCATTTACAATATTCATTGATTTTTGCCATTGAAAAACATGTTTTTCATATACCAGAAATGTTTGAAGCTACTGACTGAATGAAAGGAGCTGGCATCTCACTCTCTTTGAATCTTCTTTATCATGCTAGGATTAACAGGAAAAAGCTAAAAATTTCAGAATTGCACCGTGCAATGTGGAGATATTACTGTTTGTGCATTTACAATATTCATTGATTTTTGCCATTGAAAAACATGTTTTTCATATACCAGAAATGTTTGAAGCTACTGACTGAATGAAAGGAGCTGGCATCTCACTCTCTTTGAATCTTCTTTATCATGCTAGGATTAACAGGAAAAAGCAAAAAATTTCAGAATTGCACCTTGCAATGTGGAGATATTACTGTTTGTGCATTTACAATATTCATTGATTTTTGCCATTGAAAAACATGTTTTTCATATACCAGAAATGTTTGAAGCTACTGACTGAATGAAAGGAGCTGGCATCTCACTCTCTTTGAATCTTCTTTATCATGCTAGGATTAACAGGAAAAAGCTAAAAATTTCAGAATTGCACCGTGCAATGTGGAGATATTACTGTTTGTGCATTTACAATATTCATTGATTTTTGCCATTGAAAAACATGTTTTTCATATACCAGAAATGTTTGAAGCTACTGACTGAATGAAAGGAGCTGGCATCTCACTCTCTTTGAATCTTCTTTATCATGCTAGGATTAGCAGGAAAAAGCAAAAAATTTCAGAATTGCACCTTGCAATGTGGAGATATTACTGTTTGTGCATTTACAATATTCATTGATTTTTGCCATTGAAAAACATGTTTTTCATATACCAGAAATGTTTGAAGCTACTGACTGAATGAAAGGAGCTGGCATCTCACTCTCTTTGAATCTTCTTTATCATGCTAGGATTAACAGGAAAAAGCTAAAAATTTCAGAATTGCACCGTGCAATGTGGAGATATTACTGTTTGTGCATTTACAATATTCATTGATTTTTGAGATTGAAAAACATGTTTTTCATATTCCAGAAATGTTTGAAGCTACTGACTGAATGAAAGGAGCTGGCATCTCACTCTCTTTGAATCTTCTTTATCATGCTAGGATTAGCAGGAAAAAGCAAAAAATTTCAGAATTGCACCTTGCAATGTGGAGATATTACTGTTTGTGCATTTACAATATTCATTGATTTTTGCCATTGAAAAACATGTTTTTCATATACCAGAAATGTTTGAAGCTACTGACTGAATGAAAGGAGCTGGCATCTCACTCTCTTTGAATCTTCTTTATCATGCTAGGATTAACAGGAAAAAGCAAAAAATTTCAGAATTGCACCTTGCAATGTGGAGATATTACTGTTTGTGCATTTACAATATTCATTGATTTTTGCCATTGAAAAACATGTTTTTCATATACCAGAAATGTTTGAAGCTACTGACTGAATGAAAGGAGCTGGCATCTCACTCTCTTTGAATCTTCTTTATCATGCTAGGATTAACAGGAAAAAGCTAAAAATTTCAGAATTGCACCGTGCAATGTGGAGATATTACTGTTTGTGCATTTACAATATTCATTGATTTTTGCCATTGAAAAACATGTTTTTCATATACCAGAAATGTTTGAAGCTACTGACTGAATGAAAGGAGCTGGCATCTCACTCTCTTTGAATCTTCTTTATCATGCTAGGATTAGCAGGAAAAAGCAAAAAATTTCAGAATTGCACCTTGCAATGTGGAGATATTACTGTTTGTGCATTTACAATATTCATTGATTTTTGCCATTGAAAAACGTTTTTCATATACCAGAAATGTTTGAAGCTACTGACTGAATGAAAGGAGCTGGCATCTCACTCTCTTTGAATCTTCTTTATCATGCTAGGATTAACAGGAAAAAGCAAAAAATTTCAGAATTGCACCTTGCAATGTGGAGATATTACTGTTTGTGCATTTACAATATTCATTGATTTTTGCCATTGAAAAACATGTTTTTCATATACCAGAAATGTTTGAAGCTACTGACTGAATGAAAGGAGCTGGCATCTCACTCTCTTTGAATCTTCTTTATCATGCTAGGATTAACAGGAAAAAGCTAAAAATTTCAGAATTGCACCGTGCAATGTGGAGATATTACTGTTTGTGCATTTACAATATTCATTGATTTTTGCCATTGAAAAACATGTTTTTCATATACCAGAAATGTTTGAAGCTACTGACTGAATGAAAGGAGCTGGCATCTCACTCTCTTTGAATCTTCTTTATCATGCTAGGATTAGCAGGAAAAAGCAAAAAATTTCAGAATTGCACCTTGCAATGTGGAGATATTACTGTTTGTGCATTTACAATATTCATTGATTTTTGCCATTGAAAAACATGTTTTTCATATACCAGAAATGTTTGAAGCTACTGACTGAATGAAAGGAGCTGGCATCTCACTCTCTTTGAATCTTCTTTATCATGCTAGGATTAACAGGAAAAAGCTAAAAATTTCAGAATTGCACCGTGCAATGTGGAGATATTACTGTTTGTGCATTTACAATATTCATTGATTTTTGCCATTGAAAAACATGTTTTTCATATACCAGAAATGTTTGAAGCTACTGACTGAATGAAAGGAGCTGGCATCTCACTCTCTTTGAATCTTCTTTATCATGCTAGGATTAGCAGGAAAAAGCAAAAAATTTCAGAATTGCACCTTGCAATGTGGAGATATTACTGTTTGTGCATTTACAATATTCATTGATTTTTGCCATTGAAAAACATGTTTTTCATATACCAGAAATGTTTGAAGCTACTGACTGAATGAAAGGAGCTGGCATCTCACTCTCTTTGAATCTTCTTTATCATGCTAGGATTAACAGGAAAAAGCAAAAAATTTCAGAATTGCACCTTGCAATGTGGAGATATTACTGTTTGTGCATTTACAATATTCATTGATTTTTGCCATTGAAAAACATGTTTTTCATATACCAGAAATGTTTGAAGCTACTGACTGAATGAAAGGAGCTGGCATCTCACTCTCTTTGAATCTTCTTTATCATGCTAGGATTAGCAGGAAAAAGCAAAAAATTTCAGAATTGCACCTTGCAATGTGGAGATATTACTGTTTGTGCATTTACAATATTCATTGATTTTTGCCATTGAAAAACATGTTTTTCATATACCAGAAATGTTTGAAGCTACTGACTGAATGAAAGGAGCTGGCATCTCACTCTCTTTGAATCTTCTTTATCATGCTAGGATTAACAGGAAAAAGCTAAAAATTTCAGAATTGCACCGTGCAATGTGGAGATATTACTGTTTGTGCATTTACAATATTCATTGATTTTTGCCATTGAAAAACATGTTTTTCATATACCAGAAATGTTTGAAGCTACTGACTGAATGAAAGGAGCTGGCATCTCACTCTCTTTGAATCTTCTTTATCATGCTAGGATTAGCAGGAAAAAGCAAAAAATTTCAGAATTGCACCTTGCAATGTGGAGATATTACTGTTTGTGCATTTACAATATTCATTGATTTTTGCCATTGAAAAACATGTTTTTCATATACCAGAAATGTTTGAAGCTACTGACTGAATGAAAGGAGCTGGCATCTCACTCTCTTTTGAATCTTCTTTATCATGCTAGGATTAACAGGAAAAAGCTAAAAATTTCAGAATTGCACCGTGCAATGTGGAGATATTACTGTTTGTGCATTTACAATATTCATTGATTTTTGCCATTGAAAAACATGTTTTTCATATACCAGAAATGTTTGAAGCTACTGACTGAATGAAAGGAGCTGGCATCTCACTCTCTTTGAATCTTCTTTATCATGCTAGGATTAGCAGGAAAAAGCAAAAAATTTCAGAATTGCACCTTGCAATGTGGAGATATTACTGTTTGTGCATTTACAATATTCATTGATTTTTGCCATTGAAAAACATGTTTTTCATATACCAGAAATGTTTGAAGCTACTGACTGAATGAAAGGAGCTGGCATCTCACTCTCTTTGAATCTTCTTTATCATGCTAGGATTAACAGGAAAAAGCAAAAAATTTCAGAATTGCACCTTGCAATGTGGAGATATTACTGTTTGTGCATTTACAATATTCATTGATTTTTGCCATTGAAAAACATGTTTTTCATATACCAGAAATGTTTGAAGCTACTGACTGAATGAAAGGAGCTGGCATCTCACTCTCTTTGAATCTTCTTTATCATGCTAGGATTAGCAGGAAAAAGCAAAAAATTTCAGAATTGCACCTTGCAATGTGGAGATATTACTGTTTGTGCATTTACAATATTCATTGATTTTTGCCATTGAAAAACATGTTTTTCATATACCAGAAATGTTTGAAGCTACTGACTGAATGAAAGGAGCTGGCATCTCACTCTCTTTGAATCTTCTTTATCATGCTAGGATTAACAGGAAAAAGCTAAAAATTTCAGAATTGCACCGTGCAATGTGGAGATATTACTGTTTGTGCATTTACAATATTCATTGATTTTTGCCATTGAAAAACATGTTTTTCATATACCAGAAATGTTTGAAGCTACTGACTGAATGAAAGGAGCTGGCATCTCACTCTCTTTGAATCTTCTTTATCATGCTAGGATTAGCAGGAAAAAGCAAAAAATTTCAGAATTGCACCTTGCAATGTGGAGATATTACTGTTTGTGCATTTACAATATTCATTGATTTTTGCCATTGAAAAACATGTTTTTCATATACCAGAAATGTTTGAAGCTACTGACTGAATGAAAGGAGCTGGCATCTCACTCTCTTTGAATCTTCTTTATCATGCTAGGATTAACAGGAAAAAGCAAAAAATTTCAGAATTGCACCTTGCAATGTGGAGATATTACTGTTTGTGCATTTACAATATTCATTGATTTTTGCCATTGAAAAACATGTTTTTCATATACCAGAAATGTTTGAAGCTACTGACTGAATGAAAGGAGCTGGCATCTCACTCTCTTTGAATCTTCTTTATCATGCTAGGATTAACAGGAAAAAGCTAAAAATTTCAGAATTGCACCGTGCAATGTGGAGATATTACTGTTTGTGCATTTACAATATTCATTGATTTTTGCCATTGAAAAACATGTTTTTCATATACCAGAAATGTTTGATGCTACTGACTGAATGAAAGGAGCTGGCATCTCACTCTCTTTGAATCTTCTTTATCATGCTAGGATTAACAGGAAAAAGCTAAAAATTTCAGAATTGCACCGTGCAATGTGGAGATATTACTGTTTGTGCATTTACAATATTCATTGATTTTTGCCATTGAAAAACATGTTTTTCATATACCAGAAATGTTTGAAGCTACTGACTGAATGAAAGGAGCTGGCATCTCACTCTCTTTGAATCTTCTTTATCATGCTAGGATTAGCAGGAAAAAGCAAAAAATTTCAGAATTGCACCTTGCAATGTGGAGATATTACTGTTTGTGCATTTACAATATTCATTGATTTTTGCCATTGAAAAACATGTTTTTCATATACCAGAAATGTTTGAAGCTACTGACTGAATGAAAGGAGCTGGCATCTCACTCTCTTTGAATATTCTTTATCATGCTAGGATTAACAGGAAAAAGCTAAAAATTTCAGAATTGCACCGTGCAATGTGGAGATATTACTGTTTGTGCAATTACAATATTCATTGATTTTTGCCATTGAAAAACATGTTTTTCATATACCAGAAATGTTTGAAGCTACTGACTGAATGAAAGGAGCTGGCATCTCACTCTCTTTGAATCTTCTTTATCATGCTAGGATTAGCAGGAAAAAGCAAAAAATTTCAGAATTGCACCTTGCAATGTGGAGATATTACTGTTTGTGCATTTACAATATTCATTGATTTTTGCCATTGAAAAACATGTTTTTCATATACCAGAAATGTTTGAAGCTACTGACTGAATGAAAGGAGCTGGCATCTCACTCTCTTTGAATCTTCTTTATCATGCTAGGATTAACAGGAAAAAGCAAAAAATTTCAGAATTGCACCTTGCAATGTGGAGATATTACTGTTTGTGCATTTACAATATTCATTGATTTTTGCCATTGAAAAACATGTTTTTCATATACCAGAAATGTTTGAAGCTACTGACTGAATGAAAGGAGCTGGCATCTCACTCTCTTTGAATCTTCTTTATCATGCTAGGATTAACAGGAAAAAGCTAAAAATTTCAGAATTGCACCGTGCAATGTGGAGATATTACTGTTTGTGCATTTACAATATTCATTGATTTTTGCCATTGAAAAACATGTTTTTCATATACCAGAAATGTTTGAAGCTACTGACTGAATGAAAGGAGCTGGCATCTCACTCTCTTTGAATCTTCTTTATCATGCTAGGATTAGCAGGAAAAAGCAAAAAATTTCAGAATTGCACCTTGCAATGTGGAGATATTACTGTTTGTGCATTTACAATATTCATTGATTTTTGCCATTGAAAAACATGTTTTTCATATACCAGAAATGTTTGAAGCTACTGACTGAATGAAAGGAGCTGGCATCTCACTCTCTTTGAATCTTCTTTATCATGCTAGGATTAACAGGAAAAAGCTAAAAATTTCAGAATTGCACCGTGCAATGTGGAGATATTACTGTTTGTGCATTTACAATATTCATTGATTTTTGCCATTGAAAAACATGTTTTTCATATACCAGAAATGTTTGAAGCTACTGACTGAATGAAAGGAGCTGGCATCTCACTCTCTTTGAATCTTCTTTATCAAGCTAGGATTAGCAGGAAAAAGCAAAAAATTTCAGAATTGCACCTTGCAATGTGGAGATATTACTGTTTGTGCATTTACAATATTCATTGATTTTTGCCATTGAAAAACATGTTTTTCATATACCAGAAATGTTTGAAGCTACTGACTGAATGAAAGGAGCTGGCATCTCACTCTCTTTGAATCTTCTTTATCATGCTAGGATTAACAGGAAAAAGCAAAAAATTTCAGAATTGCACCGTGCAATGTGGAGATATTACTGTTTGTGCATTTACAATATTCATTGATTTTTGCCATTGAAAAACATGTTTTTCATATACCAGAAATGTTTGAAGCTACTGACTGAATGAAAGGAGCTGGCATCTCACTCTCTTTGAATCTTCTTTATCATGCTAGGATTAGCAGGAAAAAGCAAAAAATTTCAGAATTGCACCTTGCAATGTGGAGATATTACTGTTTGTGCATTTACAATATTCATTGATTTTTGCCATTGAAAAACATGTTTTTTATATACCAGAAATGTTTGAAGCTACTGACTGAATGAAAGGAGCTGGCATCTCACTCTCTTTGAATCTTCTTTATCATGCTAGGATTAACAGGAAAAAGCAAAAATTTCAGAATTGCACCTTGCAATGTGGAGATATTACTGTTTGTGCATTTACAATATTCATTGATTTTTGCCATTGAAAAACATGTTTTTCATATACCAGAAATGTTTGAAGCTACTGACTGAATGAAAGGAGCTGGCATCTCACTCTCTTTGAATCTTCTTTATCATGCTA
>NW_027370417.1:0-36109 GCF_046119375.1 Phyllobates terribilis | reverse complement strand
AGGAGCTGGCATCTCACTCTCTTTGAATCTTCTTTATCATGCTAGGATTAGCAGGAAAAAGCAAAAAATTTCAGAATTGCACCTTGCAATGTGGAGATATTACTGTTTGTGCATTTACAATATTCATTGATTTTTGCCATTGAAAAACATGTTTTTCATATACCAGAAATGTTTGAAGCTACTGACTGAATGAAAGGAGCTGGCATCTCACTCTCTTTGAATCTTCTTTATCATGCTAGGATTAACAGGAAAAAGCAAAAAATTTCAGAATTGCACCTTGCAATGTGGAGATATTACTGTTTGTGCATTTACAATATTCATTGATTTTTGCCATTGAAAAACATGTTTTTCATATACCAGAAATGTTTGAAGCTACTGACTGAATGAAAGGAGCTGGCATCTCACTCTCTTTGAATCTTCTTTATCATGCTAGGATTAGCAGGAAAAAGCAAAAAATTTCAGAATTGCACCTTGCAATGCGGAGATATTACTGTTTGTGCATTTACAATATTCATTGATTTTTGCCATTGAAAAACATGTTTTTCATATACCAGAAATGTTTGAAGCTACTGACTGAATGAAAGGAGCTGGCATCTCACTCTCTTTGAATCTTCTTTATCATGCTAGGATTAACAGGAAAAAGCTACAAATTTCAGAATTGCACTGTGCAATGTGGAGATATTACTGTTTGTGCATTTACAATATTCTTTGATTTTTGCCATTGAAAAACATGTTTTTCATATACCAGAAATGTTTGAAGCTACTGACTGAATGAAAGGAGCTGGCATCTCACTCTCTTTGAATCTTCTTTATCATGCTAGGATTAGCAGGAAAAAGCAAAAAATTTCAGAATTGCACCTTGCCATGTGGAGATATTACTGTTTGTGCATTTACAATATTCATTGATTTTTGCCATTGAAAAACATGTTTTTCATATACCAGAAATGTTTGAAGCTACTGACTGAATGAAAGGAGCTGGCATCTCACTCTCTTTGAATCTTCTTTATCATGCTAGGATTAACAGGAAAAAGCTAAAAATTTCAGAATTGCACCGTGCAATGTGGAGATATTACTGTTTGTGCATTTACAATATTCATTGATTTTTGCCATTGAAAAACATGTTTTTCATATACCAGAAATGTTTGAAGCTACTGACTGAATGAAAGGAGCTGGCATCTCACTCTCTTTGAATCTTCTTTATCATGCTAGGATTAACAGGAAAAAGCTAAAAATTTCAGAATTGCACCGTGCAATGTGGAGATATTACTGTTTGTGCATTTACAATATTCATTGATTTTTGCCATTGAAAAACGTTTTTCATATACCAGAAATGTTTGAAGCTACTGACTGAATGAAAGGAGCTGGCATCTCACTCTCTTTGAATCTTCTTTATCATGCTAGGATTAGCAGGAAAAAGCAAAAAATTTCAGAATTGCACCTTGCAATGTGGAGATATTACTGTTTGTGCATTTACAATATTCATTGATTTTTGCCATTGAAAAACATGTTTTTCATATACCAGAAATGTTTGAAGCTACTGACTGAATGAAAGGAGCTGGCATCTCACTCTCTTTGAATCTTCTTTATCATGCTAGGATTAACAGGAAAAAGCTAAAAATTTCAGAATTGCACCGTGCAATGTGGAGATATTACTGTTTGTGCATTTACAATATTCATTGATTTTTGCCATTGAAAAACGTTTTTCATATACCAGAAATGTTTGAAGCTACTGACTGAATGAAAGGAGCTGGCATCTCACTCTCTTTGAATCTTCTTTATCATGCTAGGATTAGCAGGAAAAAGCAAAAAATTTCAGAATTGCACCTTGCAATGTGGAGATATTACTGTTTGTGCATTTACAATATTCATTGATTTTTGCCATTGAAAAACATGTTTTTCATATACCAGAAATGTTTGAAGCTACTGACTGAATGAAAGGAGCTGGCATCTCACTCTCTTTGAATCTTCTTTATCATGCTAGGATTAACAGGAAAAAGCAAAAAATTTCAGAATTGCACCTTGCAATGTGGAGATATTACTGTTTGTGCATTTACAATATTCATTGATTTTTGCCATTGAAAAACATGTTTTTCATATACCAGAAATGTTTGAAGCTACTGACTGAATGAAAGGAGCTGGCATCTCACTCTCTTTGAATCTTCTTTATCATGCTAGGATTAGCAGGAAAAAGCAAAAAATTTCAGAATTGCACCTTGCAATGCGGAGATATTACTGTTTGTGCATTTACAATATTCATTGATTTTTGCCATTGAAAAACATGTTTTTCATATACCAGAAATGTTTGAAGCTACTGACTGAATGAAAGGAGCTGGCATCTCACTCTCTTTGAATCTTCTTTATCATGCTAGGATTAACAGGAAAAAGCAAAAAATTTCAGAATTGCACCTTGCAATGTGGAGATATTACTGTTTGTGCATTTACAATATTCATTGATTTTTGCCATTGAAAAACGTTTTTCATATACCAGAAATGTTTGAAGCTACTGACTGAATGAAAGGAGCTGGCATCTCACTCTCTTTGAATCTTCTTTATCATGCTAGGATTAACAGGAAAAAGCTAAAAATTTCAGAATTGCACCGTGCAATGTGGAGATATTACTGTTTGTGCATTTACAATATTCATTGATTTTTGCCATTGAAAAACATGTTTTTCATATACCAGAAATGTTTGAAGCTACTGACTGAATGAAAGGAGCTGGCATCTCACTCTCTTTGAATCTTCTTTATCATGCTAGGATTAGCAGGAAAAAGCAAAAAATTTTAGAATTGCACCTTGCAATGCGGAGATATTACTGTTTGTGCATTTACAATATTCATTGATTTTTGCCATTGAAAAACATGTTTTTCATATACCAGAAATGTTTGAAGCTACTGACTGAATGAAAGGAGCTGGCATCTCACTCTCTTTGAATCTTCTTTATCATGCTAGGATTAACAGGAAAAAGCTAAAAATTTCAGAATTGCACCGTGCAATGTGGAGATATTACTGTTTGTGCATTTACAATATTCATTGATTTTTGCCATTGAAAAACATGTTTTTCATATACCAGAAATGTTTGAAGCTACTGACTGAATGAAAGGAGCTGGCATCTCACTCTCTTTGAATCTTCTTTATCATGCTAGGATTAGCAGGAAAAAGCAAAAAATTTCAGAATTGCACCTTGCAATGTGGAGATATTACTGTTTGTGCATTTACAATATTCATTGATTTTTGCCATTGAAAAACATGTTTTTCATATACCAGAAATGTTTGAAGCTACTGACTGAATGAAAGGAGCTGGCATCTCACTCTCTTTGAATCTTCTTTATCATGCTAGGATTAACAGGAAAAAGCTAAAAATTTCAGAATTGCACCGTGCAATGTGGAGATATTACTGTTTGTGCATTTACAATATTCATTGATTTTTGCCATTGAAAAACGTTTTTCATATACCAGAAATGTTTGAAGCTACTGACTGAATGAAAGGAGCTGGCATCTCACTCTCTTTGAATCTTCTTTATCATGCTAGGATTAGCAGGAAAAAGCAAAAAATTTCAGAATTGCACCTTGCAATGTGGAGATATTACTGTTTGTGCATTTACAATATTCATTGATTTTTGCCATTGAAAAACATGTTTTTCATATACCAGAAATGTTTGAAGCTACTGACTGAATGAAAGGAGCTGGCATCTCACTCTCTTTGAATCTTCTTTATCATGCTAGGATTAACAGGAAAAAGCAAAAAATTTCAGAATTGCACCTTGCAATGTGGAGATATTACTGTTTGTGCATTTACAATATTCATTGATTTTTGCCATTGAAAAACATGTTTTTCATATACCAGAAATGTTTGAAGCTACTGACTGAATGAAAGGAGCTGGCATCTCACTCTCTTTGAATCTTCTTTATCATGCTAGGATTAGCAGGAAAAAGCAAAAAATTTCAGAATTGCACCTTGCAATGCGGAGATATTACTGTTTGTGCATTTACAATATTCATTGATTTTTGCCATTGAAAAACATGTTTTTCATATACCAGAAATGTTTGAAGCTACTGACTGAATGAAAGGAGCTGGCATCTCACTCTCTTTGAATCTTCTTTATCATGCTAGGATTAACAGGAAAAAGCAAAAAATTTCAGAATTGCACCTTGCAATGTGGAGATATTACTGTTTGTGCATTTACAATATTCATTGATTTTTGCCATTGAAAAACGTTTTTCATATACCAGAAATGTTTGAAGCTACTGACTGAATGAAAGGAGCTGGCATCTCACTCTCTTTGAATCTTCTTTATCATGCTAGGATTAGCAGGAAAAAGCAAAAAATTTCAGAATTGCACCTTGCCATGTGGAGATATTACTGTTTGTGCATTTACAATATTCATTGATTTTTGCCATTGAAAAACATGTTTTTCATATACCAGAAATGTTTGAAGCTACTGACTGAATGAAAGGAGCTGGCATCTCACTCTCTTTGAATCTTCTTTATCATGCTAGGATTAACAGGAAAAAGCTAAAAATTTCAGAATTGCACCGTGCAATGTGGAGATATTACTGTTTGTGCATTTACAATATTCATTGATTTTTGCCATTGAAAAACATGTTTTTCATATACCAGAAATGTTTGAAGCTACTGACTGAATGAAAGGAGCTGGCATCTCACTCTCTTTGAATCTTCTTTATCATGCTAGGATTAACAGGAAAAAGCTAAAAATTTCAGAATTGCACCGTGCAATGTGGAGATATTACTGTTTGTGCATTTACAATATTCATTGATTTTTGCCATTGAAAAACATGTTTTTCATATACCAGAAATGTTTGAAGCTACTGACTGAATGAAAGGAGCTGGCATCTCACTCTCTTTGAATCTTCTTTATCATGCTAGGATTAACAGGAAAAAGCTACAAATTTCAGAATTGCACTGTGCAATGTGGAGATATTACTGTTTGTGCATTTACAATATTCTTTGATTTTTGCCATTGAAAAACATGTTTTTCATATACCAGAATTGTTTGAAGCTACTGACTGAATGAAAGGAGCTGGCATCTCACTCTCTTTGAATCTTCTTTATCATGCTAGGATTAGCAGGAAAAAGCAAAAAATTTCAGAATTGCACCTTGCCATGTGGAGATATTACTGTTTGTGCATTTACAATATTCATTGATTTTTGCCATTGAAAAACATGTTTTTCATATACCAGAAATGTTTGAAGCTACTGACTGAATGAAAGGAGCTGGCATCTCACTCTCTTTGAATCTTCTTTATCATGCTAGGATTAACAGGAAAAAGCTAAAAATTTCAGAATTGCACCGTGCAATGTGGAGATATTACTGTTTGTGCATTTACAATATTCATTGATTTTTGCCATTGAAAAACATGTTTTTCATATACCAGAAATGTTTGAAGCTACTGACTGAATGAAAGGAGCTGGCATCTCACTCTCTTTGAATCTTCTTTATCATGCTAGGATTAACAGGAAAAAGCTAAAAATTTCAGAATTGCACCGTGCAATGTGGAGATATTACTGTTTGTGCATTTACAATATTCATTGATTTTTGCCATTGAAAAACGTTTTTCATATACCAGAAATGTTTGAAGCTACTGACTGAATGAAAGGAGCTGGCATCTCACTCTCTTTGAATCTTCTTTATCATGCTAGGATTAGCAGGAAAAAGCAAAAAATTTCAGAATTGCACCTTGCAATGTGGAGATATTACTGTTTGTGCATTTACAATATTCATTGATTTTTGCCATTGAAAAACATGTTTTTCATATACCAGAAATGTTTGAAGCTACTGACTGAATGAAAGGAGCTGGCATCTCACTCTCTTTGAATCTTCTTTATCATGCTAGGATTAACAGGAAAAAGCTAAAAATTTCAGAATTGCACCGTGCAATGTGGAGATATTACTGTTTGTGCATTTACAATATTCATTGATTTTTGCCATTGAAAAACGTTTTTCATATACCAGAAATGTTTGAAGCTACTGACTGAATGAAAGGAGCTGGCATCTCACTCTCTTTGAATCTTCTTTATCATGCTAGGATTAGCAGGAAAAAGCAAAAAATTTCAGAATTGCACCTTGCAATGTGGAGATATTACTGTTTGTGCATTTACAATATTCATTGATTTTTGCCATTGAAAAACATGTTTTTCATATACCAGAAATGTTTGAAGCTACTGACTGAATGAAAGGAGCTGGCATCTCACTCTCTTTGAATCTTCTTTATCATGCTAGGATTAACAGGAAAAAGCAAAAAATTTCAGAATTGCACCTTGCAATGTGGAGATATTACTGTTTGTGCATTTACAATATTCATTGATTTTTGCCATTGAAAAACATGTTTTTCATATACCAGAAATGTTTGAAGCTACTGACTGAATGAAAGGAGCTGGCATCTCACTCTCTTTGAATCTTCTTTATCATGCTAGGATTAGCAGGAAAAAGCAAAAAATTTCAGAATTGCACCTTGCAATGCGGAGATATTACTGTTTGTGCATTTACAATATTCATTGATTTTTGCCATTGAAAAACATGTTTTTCATATACCAGAAATGTTTGAAGCTACTGACTGAATGAAAGGAGCTGGCATCTCACTCTCTTTGAATCTTCTTTATCATGCTAGGATTAACAGGAAAAAGCAAAAAATTTCAGAATTGCACCTTGCAATGTGGAGATATTACTGTTTGTGCATTTACAATATTCATTGATTTTTGCCATTGAAAAACGTTTTTCATATACCAGAAATGTTTGAAGCTACTGACTGAATGAAAGGAGCTGGCATCTCACTCTCTTTGAATCTTCTTTATCATGCTAGGATTAACAGGAAAAAGCTAAAAATTTCAGAATTGCACCGTGCAATGTGGAGATATTACTGTTTGTGCATTTACAATATTCATTGATTTTTGCCATTGAAAAACATGTTTTTCATATACCAGAAATGTTTGAAGCTACTGACTGAATGAAAGGAGCTGGCATCTCACTCTCTTTGAATCTTCTTTATCATGCTAGGATTAGCAGGAAAAAGCAAAAAATTTTAGAATTGCACCTTGCAATGCGGAGATATTACTGTTTGTGCATTTACAATATTCATTGATTTTTGCCATTGAAAAACATGTTTTTCATATACCAGAAATGTTTGAAGCTACTGACTGAATGAAAGGAGCTGGCATCTCACTCTCTTTGAATCTTCTTTATCATGCTAGGATTAACAGGAAAAAGCAAAAAATTTCAGAATTGCACCTTGCAATGTGGAGATATTACTGTTTGTGCATTTACAATATTCATTGATTTTTGCCATTGAAAAACGTTTTTCATATACCAGAAATGTTTGAAGCTACTGACTGAATGAAAGGAGCTGGCATCTCACTCTCTTTGAATCTTCTTTATCATGCTAGGATTAACAGGAAAAAGCTAAAAATTTCAGAATTGCACCGTGCAATGTGGAGATATTACTGTTTGTGCATTTACAATATTCATTGATTTTTGCCATTGAAAAACATGTTTTTCATATACCAGAAATGTTTGAAGCTACTGACTGAATGAAAGGAGCTGGCATCTCACTCTCTTTGAATCTTCTTTATCATGCTAGGATTAGCAGGAAAAAGCAAAAAATTTCAGAATTGCACCTTGCAATGTGGAGATATTACTGTTTGTGCATTTACAATATTCATTGATTTTTGCCATTGAAAAACATGTTTTTCATATACCAGAAATGTTTGAAGCTACTGACTGAATGAAAGGAGCTGGCATCTCACTCTCTTTGAATCTTCTTTATCATGCTAGGATTAACAGGAAAAAGCTAAAAATTTCAGAATTGCACCGTGCAATGTGGAGATATTACTGTTTGTGCATTTACAATATTCATTGATTTTTGCCATTGAAAAACATGTTTTTCATATACCAGAAATGTTTGAAGCTACTGACTGAATGAAAGGAGCTGGCATCTCACTCTCTTTGAATCTTCTTTATCATGCTAGGATTAGCAGGAAAAAGCAAAAAATTTCAGAATTGCACCTTGCAATGTGGAGATATTACTGTTTGTGCATTTACAATATTCATTGATTTTTGCCATTGAAAAACATGTTTTTCATATACCAGAAATGTTTGAAGCTACTGACTGAATGAAAGGAGCTGGCATCTCACTCTCTTTGAATCTTCTTTATCATGCTAGGATTAACAGGAAAAAGCTAAAAATTTCAGAATTGCACCGTGCAATGTGGAGATATTACTGTTTGTGCATTTACAATATTCATTGATTTTTGCCATTGAAAAACATGTTTTTCATATACCAGAAATGTTTGAAGCTACTGACTGAATGAAAGGAGCTGGCATCTCACTCTCTTTGAATCTTCTTTATCATGCTAGGATTAACAGGAAAAAGCTAAAAATTTCAGAATTGCACCGTGCAATGTGGAGATATTACTGTTTGTGCATTTACAATATTCATTGATTTTTGCCATTGAAAAACATGTTTTTCATATACCAGAAATGTTTGAAGCTACTGACTGAATGAAAGGAGCTGGCATCTCACTCTCTTTGAATCTTCTTTATCATGCTAGGATTAACAGGAAAAAGCTAAAAATTTCAGAATTGCACTGTGCAATGTGGAGATATTACTGTTTGTGCATTTACAATATTCTTTGATTTTTGCCATTGAAAAACATGTTTTTCATATACCAGAAATGTTTGAAGCTACTGACTGAATGAAAGGAGCTGGCATCTCACTCTCTTTGAATCTTCTTTATCATGCTAGGATTAGCAGGAAAAAGCAAAAAATTTCAGAATTGCACCTTGCCATGTGGAGATATTACTGTTTGTGCATTTACAATATTCATTGATTTTTGCCATTGAAAAACATGTTTTTCATATACCAGAAATGTTTGAAGCTACTGACTGAATGAAAGGAGCTGGCATCTCACTCTCTTTGAATCTTCTTTATCATGCTAGGATTAACAGGAAAAAGCTAAAAATTTCAGAATTGCACCGTGCAATGTGGAGATATTACTGTTTGTGCATTTACAATATTCATTGATTTTTGCCATTGAAAAACATGTTTTTCATATACCAGAAATGTTTGAAGCTACTGACTGAATGAAAGGAGCTGGCATCTCACTCTCTTTGAATCTTCTTTATCATGCTAGGATTAACAGGAAAAAGCTAAAAATTTCAGAATTGCACCGTGCAATGTGGAGATATTACTGTTTGTGCATTTACAATATTCATTGATTTTTGCCATTGAAAAACGTTTTTCATATACCAGAAATGTTTGAAGCTACTGACTGAATGAAAGGAGCTGGCATCTCACTCTCTTTGAATCTTCTTTATCATGCTAGGATTAGCAGGAAAAAGCAAAAAATTTCAGAATTGCACCTTGCAATGTGGAGATATTACTGTTTGTGCATTTACAATATTCATTGATTTTTGCCATTGAAAAACATGTTTTTCATATACCAGAAATGTTTGAAGCTACTGACTGAATGAAAGGAGCTGGCATCTCACTCTCTTTGAATCTTCTTTATCATGCTAGGATTAACAGGAAAAAGCAAAAAATTTCAGAATTGCACCTTGCAATGTGGAGATATTACTGTTTGTGCATTTACAATATTCATTGATTTTTGCCATTGAAAAACGTTTTTCATATACCAGAAATGTTTGAAGCTACTGACTGAATGAAAGGAGCTGGCATCTCACTCTCTTTGAATCTTCTTTATCATGCTAGGATTAACAGGAAAAAGCTAAAAATTTCAGAATTGCACCGTGCAATGTGGAGATATTACTGTTTGTGCATTTACAATATTCATTGATTTTTGCCATTGAAAAACATGTTTTTCATATACCAGAAATGTTTGAAGCTACTGACTGAATGAAAGGAGCTGGCATCTCACTCTCTTTGAATCTTCTTTATCATGCTAGGATTAGCAGGAAAAAGCAAAAAATTTCAGAATTGCACCTTGCAATGTGGAGATATTACTGTTTGTGCATTTACAATATTCATTGATTTTTGCCATTGAAAAACATGTTTTTCATATACCAGAAATGTTTGAAGCTACTGACTGAATGAAAGGAGCTGGCATCTCACTCTCTTTGAATCTTCTTTATCATGCTAGGATTAACAGGAAAAAGCTAAAAATTTCAGAATTGCACCGTGCAATGTGGAGATATTACTGTTTGTGCATTTACAATATTCATTGATTTTTGCCATTGAAAAACGTTTTTCATATACCAGAAATGTTTGAAGCTACTGACTGAATGAAAGGAGCTGGCATCTCACTCTCTTTGAATCTTCTTTATCATGCTAGGATTAGCAGGAAAAAGCAAAAAATTTCAGAATTGCACCTTGCAATGTGGAGATATTACTGTTTGTGCATTTACAATATTCATTGATTTTTGCCATTGAAAAACATGTTTTTCATATACCAGAAATGTTTGAAGCTACTGACTGAATGAAAGGAGCTGGCATCTCACTCTCTTTGAATCTTCTTTATCATGCTAGGATTAACAGGAAAAAGCAAAAAATTTCAGAATTGCACCTTGCAATGTGGAGATATTACTGTTTGTGCATTTACAATATTCATTGATTTTTGCCATTGAAAAACATGTTTTTCATATACCAGAAATGTTTGAAGCTACTGACTGAATGAAAGGAGCTGGCATCTCACTCTCTTTGAATCTTCTTTATCATGCTAGGATTAGCAGGAAAAAGCAAAAAATTTCAGAATTGCACCTTGCAATGCGGAGATATTACTGTTTGTGCATTTACAATATTCATTGATTTTTGCCATTGAAAAACATGTTTTTCATATACCAGAAATGTTTGAAGCTACTGACTGAATGAAAGGAGCTGGCATCTCACTCTCTTTGAATCTTCTTTATCATGCTAGGATTAACAGGAAAAAGCAAAAAATTTCAGAATTGCACCTTGCAATGTGGAGATATTACTGTTTGTGCATTTACAATATTCATTGATTTTTGCCATTGAAAAACGTTTTTCATATACCAGAAATGTTTGAAGCTACTGACTGAATGAAAGGAGCTGGCATCTCACTCTCTTTGAATCTTCTTTATCATGCTAGGATTAGCAGGAAAAAGCAAAAAATTTCAGAATTGCACCTTGCCATGTGGAGATATTACTGTTTGTGCATTTACAATATTCATTGATTTTTGCCATTGAAAAACATGTTTTTCATATACCAGAAATGTTTGAAGCTACTGACTGAATGAAAGGAGCTGGCATCTCACTCTCTTTGAATCTTCTTTATCATGCTAGGATTAACAGGAAAAAGCTAAAAATTTCAGAATTGCACCGTGCAATGTGGAGATATTACTGTTTGTGCATTTACAATATTCATTGATTTTTGCCATTGAAAAACATGTTTTTCATATACCAGAAATGTTTGAAGCTACTGACTGAATGAAAGGAGCTGGCATCTCACTCTCTTTGAATCTTCTTTATCATGCTAGGATTAACAGGAAAAAGCTAAAAATTTCAGAATTGCACCGTGCAATGTGGAGATATTATTGTTTGTGCATTTACAATATTCATTGATTTTTGCCATTGAAAAACATGTTTTTCATATACCAGAAATGTTTGAAGCTACTGACTGAATGAAAGGAGCTGGCATCTCACTCTCTTTGAATCTTCTTTATCATGCTAGGATTAACAGGAAAAAGCTACAAATTTCAGAATTGCACTGTGCAATGTGGAGATATTACTGTTTGTGCATTTACAATATTCTTTGATTTTTGCCATTGAAAAACATGTTTTTCATATACCAGAAATGTTTGAAGCTACTGACTGAATGAAAGGAGCTGGCATCTCACTCTCTTTGAATCTTCTTTATCATGCTAGGATTAGCAGGAAAAAGCAAAAAATTTCAGAATTGCACCTTGCCATGTGGAGATATTACTGTTTGTGCATTTACAATATTCATTGATTTTTGCCATTGAAAAACATGTTTTTCATATACCAGAAATGTTTGAAGCTACTGACTGAATGAAAGGAGCTGGCATCTCACTCTCTTTGAATCTTCTTTATCATGCTAGGATTAACAGGAAAAAGCTAAAAATTTCAGAATTGCACCGTGCAATGTGGAGATATTACTGTTTGTGCATTTACAATATTCATTGATTTTTGCCATTGAAAAACATGTTTTTCATATACCAGAAATGTTTGAAGCTACTGACTGAATGAAAGGAGCTGGCATCTCACTCTCTTTGAATCTTCTTTATCATGCTAGGATTAACAGGAAAAAGCTAAAAATTTCAGAATTGCACCGTGCAATGTGGAGATATTACTGTTTGTGCATTTACAATATTCATTGATTTTTGCCATTGAAAAACATGTTTTTCATATACCAGAAATGTTTGAAGCTACTGACTGAATGAAAGGAGCTGGCATCTCACTCTCTTTGAATCTTCTTTATCATGCTAGGATTAACAGGAAAAAGCTAAAAATTTCAGAATTGCACCGTGCAATGTGGAGATATTACTGTTTGTGCATTTACAATATTCATTGATTTTTGCCATTGAAAAACATGTTTTTCATATACCAGAAATGTTTGAAGCTACTGACTGAATGAAAGGAGCTGGCATCTCACTCTCTTTGAATCTTCTTTATCATGCTAGGATTAGCAGGAAAAAGCAAAAAATTTCAGAATTGCACCTTGCAATGCGGAGATATTACTGTTTGTGCATTTACAATATTCATTGATTTTTGCCTTTGAAAAACATGTTTTTCATATACCAGAAATGTTTGAAGCTACTGACTGAATGAAAGGAGCTGGCATCTCACTCTCTTTGAATCTTCTTTATCATGCTAGGATTAACAGGAAAAAGCAAAAAATTTCAGAATTGCACCTTGCAATGTGGAGATATTACTGTTTGTGCATTTACAATATTCATTGATTTTTGCCATTGAAAAACGTTTTTCATATACCAGAAATGTTTGAAGCTACTGACTGAATGAAAGGAGCTGGCATCTCACTCTCTTTGAATCTTCTTTATCATGCTAGGATTAACAGGAAAAAGCTAAAAATTTCAGAATTGCACCGTGCAATGTGGAGATATTACTGTTTGTGCATTTACAATATTCATTGATTTTTGCCATTGAAAAACATGTTTTTCATATACCAGAAATGTTTGAAGCTACTGACTGAATGAAAGGAGCTGGCATCTCACTCTCTTTGAATCTTCTTTATCATGCTAGGATTAGCAGGAAAAAGCAAAAAATTTCAGAATTGCACCTTGCAATGTGGAGATATTACTGTTTGTGCATTTACAATATTCATTGATTTTTGCCATTGAAAAACATGTTTTTCATATACCAGAAATGTTTGAAGCTACTGACTGAATGAAAGGAGCTGGCATCTCACTCTCTTTGAATCTTCTTTATCATGCTAGGATTAACAGGAAAAAGCTAAAAATTTCAGAATTGCACCGTGCAATGTGGAGATATTACTGTTTGTGCATTTACAATATTCATTGATTTTTGCCATTGAAAAACGTTTTTCATATACCAGAAATGTTTGAAGCTACTGACTGAATGAAAGGAGCTGGCATCTCACTCTCTTTGAATCTTCTTTATCATGCTAGGATTAGCAGGAAAAAGCAAAAAATTTCAGAATTGCACCTTGCAATGTGGAGATATTACTGTTTGTGCATTTACAATATTCATTGATTTTTGCCATTGAAAAACATGTTTTTCATATACCAGAAATGTTTGAAGCTACTGACTGAATGAAAGGAGCTGGCATCTCACTCTCTTTGAATCTTCTTTATCATGCTAGGATTAACAGGAAAAAGCAAAAAATTTCAGAATTGCACCTTGCAATGTGGAGATATTACTGTTTGTGCATTTACAATATTCATTGATTTTTGCCATTGAAAAACATGTTTTTCATATACCAGAAATGTTTGAAGCTACTGACTGAATGAAAGGAGCTGGCATCTCACTCTCTTTGAATCTTCTTTATCATGCTAGGATTAGCAGGAAAAAGCAAAAAATTTCAGAATTGCACCTTGCAATGCGGAGATATTACTGTTTGTGCATTTACAATATTCATTGATTTTTGCCATTGAAAAACATGTTTTTCATATACCAGAAATGTTTGAAGCTACTGACTGAATGAAAGGAGCTGGCATCTCACTCTCTTTGAATCTTCTTTATCATGCTAGGATTAACAGGAAAAAGCAAAAAATTTCAGAATTGCACCTTGCAATGTGGAGATATTACTGTTTGTGCATTTACAATATTCATTGATTTTTGCCATTGAAAAACGTTTTTCATATACCAGAAATGTTTGAAGCTACTGACTGAATGAAAGGAGCTGGCATCTCACTCTCTTTGAATCTTCTTTATCATGCTAGGATTAACAGGAAAAAGCTAAAAATTTCAGAATTGCACCGTGCAATGTGGAGATATTACTGTTTGTGCATTTACAATATTCATTGATTTTTGCCATTGAAAAACATGTTTTTCATATACCAGAAATGTTTGAAGCTACTGACTGAATGAAAGGAGCTGGCATCTCACTCTCTTTGAATCTTCTTTATCATGCTAGGATTAACAGGAAAAAGCTAAAAATTTCAGAATTGCACCGTGCAATGTGGAGATATTACTGTTTGTGCATTTACAATATTCATTGATTTTTGCCATTGAAAAACATGTTTTTCATATACCAGAAATGTTTGAAGCTACTGACTGAATGAAAGGAGCTGGCATCTCACTCTCTTTGAATCTTCTTTATCATGCTAGGATTAGCAGGAAAAAGCAAAAAATTTTAGAATTGCACCTTGCAATGCGGAGATATTACTGTTTGTGCATTTACAATATTCATTGATTTTTGCCATTGAAAAACATGTTTTTCATATACCAGAAATGTTTGAAGCTACTGACTGAATGAAAGGAGCTGGCATCTCACTCTCTTTGAATCTTCTTTATCATGCTAGGATTAACAGGAAAAAGCAAAAAATTTCAGAATTGCACCTTGCAATGTGGAGATATTACTGTTTGTGCATTTACAATATTCATTGATTTTTGCCATTGAAAAACGTTTTTCATATACCAGAAATGTTTGAAGCTACTGACTGAATGAAAGGAGCTGGCATCTCACTCTCTTTGAATCTTCTTTATCATGCTAGGATTAACAGGAAAAAGCTAAAAATTTCAGAATTGCACCGTGCAATGCGGAGATATTACTGTTTGTGCATTTACAATATTCATTGATTTTTGCCATTGAAAAACATGTTTTTCATATACCAGAAATGTTTGAAGCTACTGACTGAATGAAAGGAGCTGGCATCTCACTCTCTTTGAATCTTCTTTATCATGCTAGGATTAGCAGGAAAAAGCAAAAAATTTCAGAATTGCACCTTGCAATGTGGAGATATTACTGTTTGTGCATTTACAATATTCATTGATTTTTGCCATTGAAAAACATGTTTTTCATATACCAGAAATGTTTGAAGCTACTGACTGAATGAAAGGAGCTGGCATCTCACTCTCTTTGAATCTTCTTTATCATGCTAGGATTAACAGGAAAAAGCTAAAAATTTCAGAATTGCACCGTGCAATGTGGAGATATTACTGTTTGTGCATTTACAATATTCATTGATTTTTGCCATTGAAAAACATGTTTTTCATATACCAGAAATGTTTGAAGCTACTGACTGAATGAAAGGAGCTGGCATCTCACTCTCTTTGAATCTTCTTTATCATGCTAGGATTAACAGGAAAAAGCTAAAAATTTCAGAATTGCACCGTGCAATGTGGAGATATTACTGTTTGTGCATTTACAATATTCATTGATTTTTGCCATTGAAAAACATGTTTTTCATATACCAGAAATGTTTGAAGCTACTGACTGAATGAAAGGAGCTGGCATCTCACTCTCTTTGAATCTTCTTTATCATGCTAGGATTAGCAGGAAAAAGCAAAAAATTTCAGAATTGCACCTTGCAATGCGGAGATATTACTGTTTGTGCATTTACAATATTCATTGATTTTTGCCATTGAAAAACATGTTTTTCATATACCAGAAATGTTTGAAGCTACTGACTGAATGAAAGGAGCTGGCATCTCACTCTCTTTGAATCTTCTTTATCATGCTAGGATTAACAGGAAAAAGCAAAAAATTTCAGAATTGCACCTTGCAATGTGGAGATATTACTGTTTGTGCATTTACAATATTCATTGATTTTTGCCATTGAAAAACGTTTTTCATATACCAGAAATGTTTGAAGCTACTGACTGAATGAAAGGAGCTGGCATCTCACTCTCTTTGAATCTTCTTTATCATGCTAGGATTAGCAGGAAAAAGCAAAAAATTTCAGAATTGCACCTTGCCATGTGGAGATATTACTGTTTGTGCATTTACAATATTCATTGATTTTTGCCATTGAAAAACATGTTTTTCATATACCAGAAATGTTTGAAGCTACTGACTGAATGAAAGGAGCTGGCATCTCACTCTCTTTGAATCTTCTTTATCATGCTAGGATTAACAGGAAAAAGCTAAAAATTTCAGAATTGCACCGTGCAATGTGGAGATATTACTGTTTGTGCATTTACAATATTCATTGATTTTTGCCATTGAAAAACATGTTTTTCATATACCAGAAATGTTTGAAGCTACTGACTGAATGAAAGGAGCTGGCATCTCACTCTCTTTGAATCTTCTTTATCATGCTAGGATTAACAGGAAAAAGCTAAAAATTTCAGAATTGCACCGTGCAATGTGGAGATATTATTGTTTGTGCATTTACAATATTCATTGATTTTTGCCATTGAAAAACATGTTTTTCATATACCAGAAATGTTTGAAGCTACTGACTGAATGAAAGGAGCTGGCATCTCACTCTCTTTGAATCTTCTTTATCATGCTAGGATTAACAGGAAAAAGCTACAAATTTCAGAATTGCACTGTGCAATGTGGAGATATTACTGTTTGTGCATTTACAATATTCTTTGATTTTTGCCATTGAAAAACATGTTTTTCATATACCAGAAATGTTTGAAGCTACTGACTGAATGAAAGGAGCTGGCATCTCACTCTCTTTGAATCTTCTTTATCATGCTAGGATTAGCAGGAAAAAGCAAAAAATTTCAGAATTGCACCTTGCCATGTGGAGATATTACTGTTTGTGCATTTACAATATTCATTGATTTTTGCCATTGAAAAACATGTTTTTCATATACCAGAAATGTTTGAAGCTACTGACTGAATGAAAGGAGCTGGCATCTCACTCTCTTTGAATCTTCTTTATCATGCTAGGATTAACAGGAAAAAGCTAAAAATTTCAGAATTGCACCGTGCAATGTGGAGATATTACTGTTTGTGCATTTACAATATTCATTGATTTTTGCCATTGAAAAACATGTTTTTCATATACCAGAAATGTTTGAAGCTACTGACTGAATGAAAGGAGCTGGCATCTCACTCTCTTTGAATCTTCTTTATCATGCTAGGATTAACAGGAAAAAGCTAAAAATTTCAGAATTGCACCGTGCAATGTGGAGATATTACTGTTTGTGCATTTACAATATTCATTGATTTTTGCCATTGAAAAACATGTTTTTCATATACCAGAAATGTTTGAAGCTACTGACTGAATGAAAGGAGCTGGCATCTCACTCTCTTTGAATCTTCTTTATCATGCTAGGATTAACAGGAAAAAGCTAAAAATTTCAGAATTGCACCGTGCAATGTGGAGATATTACTGTTTGTGCATTTACAATATTCATTGATTTTTGCCATTGAAAAACATGTTTTTCATATACCAGAAATGTTTGAAGCTACTGACTGAATGAAAGGAGCTGGCATCTCACTCTCTTTGAATCTTCTTTATCATGCTAGGATTAGCAGGAAAAAGCAAAAAATTTCAGAATTGCACCTTGCAATGCGGAGATATTACTGTTTGTGCATTTACAATATTCATTGATTTTTGCCTTTGAAAAACATGTTTTTCATATACCAGAAATGTTTGAAGCTACTGACTGAATGAAAGGAGCTGGCATCTCACTCTCTTTGAATCTTCTTTATCATGCTAGGATTAACAGGAAAAAGCAAAAAATTTCAGAATTGCACCTTGCAATGTGGAGATATTACTGTTTGTGCATTTACAATATTCATTGATTTTTGCCATTGAAAAACGTTTTTCATATACCAGAAATGTTTGAAGCTACTGACTGAATGAAAGGAGCTGGCATCTCACTCTCTTTGAATCTTCTTTATCATGCTAGGATTAACAGGAAAAAGCTAAAAATTTCAGAATTGCACCGTGCAATGTGGAGATATTACTGTTTGTGCATTTACAATATTCATTGATTTTTGCCATTGAAAAACATGTTTTTCATATACCAGAAATGTTTGAAGCTACTGACTGAATGAAAGGAGCTGGCATCTCACTCTCTTTGAATCTTCTTTATCATGCTAGGATTAGCAGGAAAAAGCAAAAAATTTCAGAATTGCACCTTGCAATGTGGAGATATTACTGTTTGTGCATTTACAATATTCATTGATTTTTGCCATTGAAAAACATGTTTTTCATATACCAGAAATGTTTGAAGCTACTGACTGAATGAAAGGAGCTGGCATCTCACTCTCTTTGAATCTTCTTTATCATGCTAGGATTAACAGGAAAAAGCTAAAAATTTCAGAATTGCACCGTGCAATGTGGAGATATTACTGTTTGTGCATTTACAATATTCATTGATTTTTGCCATTGAAAAACGTTTTTCATATACCAGAAATGTTTGAAGCTACTGACTGAATGAAAGGAGCTGGCATCTCACTCTCTTTGAATCTTCTTTATCATGCTAGGATTAGCAGGAAAAAGCAAAAAATTTCAGAATTGCACCTTGCAATGTGGAGATATTACTGTTTGTGCATTTACAATATTCATTGATTTTTGCCATTGAAAAACATGTTTTTCATATACCAGAAATGTTTGAAGCTACTGACTGAATGAAAGGAGCTGGCATCTCACTCTCTTTGAATCTTCTTTATCATGCTAGGATTAACAGGAAAAAGCAAAAAATTTCAGAATTGCACCTTGCAATGTGGAGATATTACTGTTTGTGCATTTACAATATTCATTGATTTTTGCCATTGAAAAACATGTTTTTCATATACCAGAAATGTTTGAAGCTACTGACTGAATGAAAGGAGCTGGCATCTCACTCTCTTTGAATCTTCTTTATCATGCTAGGATTAGCAGGAAAAAGCAAAAAATTTCAGAATTGCACCTTGCAATGCGGAGATATTACTGTTTGTGCATTTACAATATTCATTGATTTTTGCCATTGAAAAACATGTTTTTCATATACCAGAAATGTTTGAAGCTACTGACTGAATGAAAGGAGCTGGCATCTCACTCTCTTTGAATCTTCTTTATCATGCTAGGATTAACAGGAAAAAGCAAAAAATTTCAGAATTGCACCTTGCAATGTGGAGATATTACTGTTTGTGCATTTACAATATTCATTGATTTTTGCCATTGAAAAACGTTTTTCATATACCAGAAATGTTTGAAGCTACTGACTGAATGAAAGGAGCTGGCATCTCACTCTCTTTGAATCTTCTTTATCATGCTAGGATTAACAGGAAAAAGCTAAAAATTTCAGAATTGCACCGTGCAATGTGGAGATATTACTGTTTGTGCATTTACAATATTCATTGATTTTTGCCATTGAAAAACATGTTTTTCATATACCAGAAATGTTTGAAGCTACTGACTGAATGAAAGGAGCTGGCATCTCACTCTCTTTGAATCTTCTTTATCATGCTAGGATTAACAGGAAAAAGCTAAAAATTTCAGAATTGCACCGTGCAATGTGGAGATATTACTGTTTGTGCATTTACAATATTCATTGATTTTTGCCATTGAAAAACATGTTTTTCATATACCAGAAATGTTTGAAGCTACTGACTGAATGAAAGGAGCTGGCATCTCACTCTCTTTGAATCTTCTTTATCATGCTAGGATTAGCAGGAAAAAGCAAAAAATTTTAGAATTGCACCTTGCAATGCGGAGATATTACTGTTTGTGCATTTACAATATTCATTGATTTTTGCCATTGAAAAACATGTTTTTCATATACCAGAAATGTTTGAAGCTACTGACTGAATGAAAGGAGCTGGCATCTCACTCTCTTTGAATCTTCTTTATCATGCTAGGATTAACAGGAAAAAGCAAAAAATTTCAGAATTGCACCTTGCAATGTGGAGATATTACTGTTTGTGCATTTACAATATTCATTGATTTTTGCCATTGAAAAACGTTTTTCATATACCAGAAATGTTTGAAGCTACTGACTGAATGAAAGGAGCTGGCATCTCACTCTCTTTGAATCTTCTTTATCATGCTAGGATTAACAGGAAAAAGCTAAAAATTTCAGAATTGCACCGTGCAATGCGGAGATATTACTGTTTGTGCATTTACAATATTCATTGATTTTTGCCATTGAAAAACATGTTTTTCATATACCAGAAATGTTTGAAGCTACTGACTGAATGAAAGGAGCTGGCATCTCACTCTCTTTGAATCTTCTTTATCATGCTAGGATTAGCAGGAAAAAGCAAAAAATTTCAGAATTGCACCTTGCAATGTGGAGATATTACTGTTTGTGCATTTACAATATTCATTGATTTTTGCCATTGAAAAACATGTTTTTCATATACCAGAAATGTTTGAAGCTACTGACTGAATGAAAGGAGCTGGCATCTCACTCTCTTTGAATCTTCTTTATCATGCTAGGATTAACAGGAAAAAGCTAAAAATTTCAGAATTGCACCGTGCAATGTGGAGATATTACTGTTTGTGCATTTACAATATTCATTGATTTTTGCCATTGAAAAACATGTTTTTCATATACCAGAAATGTTTGAAGCTACTGACTGAATGAAAGGAGCTGGCATCTCACTCTCTTTGAATCTTCTTTATCATGCTAGGATTAACAGGAAAAAGCTAAAAATTTCAGAATTGCACCGTGCAATGTGGAGATATTACTGTTTGTGCATTTACAATATTCATTGATTTTTGCCATTGAAAAACATGTTTTTCATATACCAGAAATGTTTGAAGCTACTGACTGAATGAAAGGAGCTGGCATCTCACTCTCTTTGAATCTTCTTTATCATGCTAGGATTAGCAGGAAAAAGCAAAAAATTTTAGAATTGCACCTTGCAATGCGGAGATATTACTGTTTGTGCATTTACAATATTCATTGATTTTTGCCATTGAAAAACATGTTTTTCATATACCAGAAATGTTTGAAGCTACTGACTGAATGAAAGGAGCTGGCATCTCACTCTCTTTGAATCTTCTTTATCATGCTAGGATTAACAGGAAAAAGCAAAAAATTTCAGAATTGCACCTTGCAATGTGGAGATATTACTGTTTGTGCATTTACAATATTCATTGATTTTTGCCATTGAAAAATGTTTTTCATATACCAGAAATGTTTGAAGCTACTGACTGAATGAAAGGAGCTGGCATCTCACTCTCTTTGAATCTTCTTTATCATGCTAGGATTAACAGGAAAAAGCTAAAAATTTCAGAATTGCACCGTGCAATGTGGAGATATTACTGTTTGTGCATTTACAATATTCATTGATTTTTGCCATTGAAAAACATGTTTTTCATATACCAGAAATGTTTGAAGCTACTGACTGAATGAAAGGAGCTGGCATCTCACTCTCTTTGAATCTTCTTTATCATGCTAGGATTAGCAGGAAAAAGCAAAAAATTTCAGAATTGCACCTTGCAATGTGGAGATATTACTGTTTGTGCATTTACAATATTCATTGATTTTTGCCATTGAAAAACATGTTTTTCATATACCAGAAATGTTTGAAGCTACTGACTGAATGAAAGGAGCTGGCATCTCACTCTCTTTGAATCTTCTTTATCATGCTAGGATTAACAGGAAAAAGCTAAAAATTTCAGAATTGCACCGTGCAATGTGGAGATATTACTGTTTGTGCATTTACAATATTCATTGATTTTTGCCATTGAAAAACGTTTTTCATATACCAGAAATGTTTGAAGCTACTGACTGAATGAAAGGAGCTGGCATCTCACTCTCTTTGAATCTTCTTTATCATGCTAGGATTAGCAGGAAAAATCAAAAAATTTCAGAATTGCACCTTGCAATGTGGAGATATTACTGTTTGTGCATTTACAATATTCATTGATTTTTGCCATTGAAAAACATGTTTTTCATATACCAGAAATGTTTGAAGCTACTGACTGAATGAAAGGAGCTGGCATCTCACTCTCTTTGAATCTTCTTTATCATGCTAGGATTAGTAGGAAAAAGCTAAAAATTTCAGAATTGCACCGTGCAATGTGGAGATATTACTGTTTGTGCATTTACAATATTCATTGATTTTTGCCATTGAAAAACATGTTTTTCATATACCAGAAATGTTTGAAGCTACTGACTGAATGAAAGGAGCTGGCATCTCACTCTCTTTGAATCTTCTTTATCATGCTAGGATTAGCAGGAAAAAGCAAAAAATTTCAGAATTGCACCTTGCAATGCGGAGATATTACTGTTTGTGCATTTACAATATTCATTGATTTTTGCCATTGAAAAACATGTTTTTCATATACCAGAAATGTTTGAAGCTACTGATTGAATGAAAGGAGCTGGCATCTCACTCTCTTTGAATCTTCTTTATCATGCTAGGATTAACAGGAAAAAGCAAAAAATTTCAGAATTGCACCTTGCAATGTGGAGATATTACTGTTTGTGCATTTACAATATTCATTGATTTTTGCCATTGAAAAACGTTTTTCATATACCAGAAATGTTTGAAGCTACTGACTGAATGAAAGGAGCTGGCATCTCACTCTCTTTGAATCTTCTTTATCATGCTAGGATTAACAGGAAAAAGCAAAAAATTTCAGAATTGCACCTTGCAATGTGGAGATATTACTGTTTGTGCATTTACAATATTCATTGATTTTTGCCATTGAAAAACATGTTTTTCATATACCAGAAATGTTTAAAGCTACTGACTGAATGAAAGGAGCTGGCATCTCACTCTCTTTGAATCTTCTTTATCATGCTAGGATTAACAGGAAAAAGCAAAAAATTTCAGAATTGCACCTTGCAATGTGGAGATATTACTGTTTGTGCATTTACAATATTCATTGATTTTTGCCATTGAAAAACATGTTTTTCATATACCAGAAATGTTTGAAGCTACTGACTGAATGAAAGGAGCTGGCATCTCACTCTCTTTGAATCTTCTTTATCATGCTAGGATTAACAGGAAAAAGCTACAAATTTCAGAATTGCACTCTGCAATGTGGAGATATTACTGTTTGTGCATTTACAATATTCTTTGATTTTTGCCATTGAAAAACATGTTTTTCATATACCAGAAATGTTTGAAGCTACTGACTGAATGAAAGGAGCTGGCATCTCACTCTCTTTGAATCTTCTTTATCATGCTAGGATTAGCAGGAAAAAGCAAAAAATTTCAGAATTGCACCTTGCCATGTGGAGATATTACTGTTTGTGCATTTACAATATTCATTGATTTTTGCTTGAAAAACATGTTTTTCATATACCAGAAATGTTTGAAGCTACTGACTGAATGAAAGGAGCTGGCATCTCACTCTCTTTGAATCTTCTTTATCATGCTAGGATTAACAGGAAAAAGCTAAAAATTTCAGAATTGCACCGTGCAATGTGGAGATATTACTGTTTGTGCATTTACAATATTCATTGATTTTTGCCATTGAAAAACATGTTTTTCATATACCAGAAATGTTTGAAGCTACTGACTGAATGAAAGGAGCTGGCATCTCACTCTCTTTGAATCTTCTTTATCATGCTAGGATTAACAGGAAAAAGCAAAAAATTTCAGAATTGCACCTTGCAATGTGGAGATATTACTGTTTGTGCATTTACAATATTCATTGATTTTTGCCATTGAAAAACATGTTTTTCATATACCAGAAATGTTTGAAGCTACTGACTGAATGAAAGGAGCTGGCATCTCACTCTCTTTGAATCTTCTTTATCATGCTAGGATTAACAGGAAAAAGCTAAAAATTTCAGAATTGCACCGTGCAATGTGGAGATATTACTGTTTGTGCATTTACAATATTCATTGATTTTTGCCATTGAAAAACATGTTTTTCATATACCAGAAATGTTTGAAGCTACTGACTGAATGAAAGGAGCTGGCATCTCACTCTCTTTGAATCTTCTTTATCATGCTAGGATTAGCAGGAAAAAGCAAAAAATTTCAGAATTGCACCTTGCAATGTGGAGATATAACTGTTTGTGCATTTACAATATTCATTGATTTTTGCCATTGAAAAACATGTTTTTCATATACCAGAAATGTTTGAAGCTACTGACTGAATGAAAGGAGCTGGCATCTCACTCTCTTTGAATCTTCTTTATCATGCTAGGATTAACAGGAAAAAGCTAAAAATTTCAGAATTCCACCGTGCAATGTGGAGATATTACTGTTTGTGCATTTACAATATTCATTGATTTTTGCCATTGAAAAACATGTTTTTCATATACCAGAAATGTTTGAAGCTACTGACTGAATGAAAGGAGCTGGCATCTCACTCTCTTTGAATCTTCTTTATCATGCTAGGATTAACAGGAAAAAGCTAAAAATTTCAGAATTGCACCGTGCAATGTGGAGATATTACTGTTTGTGCATTTACAATATTCATTGATTTTTGCCATTGAAAAACGTTTTTCATATACCAGAAATGTTTGAAGCTACTGACTGAATGAAAGGAGCTGGCATCTCACTCTCTTTGAATCTTCTTTATCATGCTAGGATTAGCAGGAAAAAGCAAAAAATTTCAGAATTGCACCTTGCAATGTGGAGATATTACTGTTTGTGCATTTACAATATTCATTGATTTTTGCCATTGAAAAACATGTTTTTCATATACCAGAAATGTTTGAAGCTACTGACTGAATGAAAGGAGCTGGCATCTCTCTCTCTTTGAATCTTCTTTATCATGCTAGAATTAGCAGGAAAAAGCAAAAAATTTCAGAATTGCACCTTGCAATGCGGAGATATTACTGTTTGTTCATTTACAATATTCATTGATTTTTGCCATTGAAAAACATGTTTTTCATATACCAGAAATGTTTGAAGCTACTGACTGAATGAAAGGAGCTGGCATCTCACTCTCTTTGAATCTTCTTTATCATGCTAGGATTAACAGGAAAAAGCAAAAAATATCAGAATTGCACCTTGCAATGTGGAGATATTACTGTTTGTGCATTTACAATATTCATTGATTTTTGCCATTGAAAAACGTTTTTCATATACCAGAAATGTTTGAAGCTACTGACTGAATGAAAGGAGCTGGCATCTCACTCTCTTTGAATCTTCTTTATCATGCTAGGATTAACAGGAAAAAGCTAAAAATTTCAGAATTGCACCGTGCAATGTGGAGATATTACTGTTTGTGCATTTACAATATTCATTGATTTTTGCCATTGAAAAACATGTTTTTCATATACCAGAAATGTTTGAAGCTACTGACTGAATGAAAGGAGCTGGCATCTCACTCTCTTTGAATCTTCTTTATCATGCTAGGATTAACAGGAAAAAGCTAAAAATTTCAGAATTGCACCGTGCAATGTGGAGATATTACTGTTTGTGCATTTACAATATTCATTGATTTTTGCCATTGAAAAACATGTTTTTCATATACCAGAAATGTTTGAAGCTACTGACTGAATGAAAGGAGCTGGCATCTCACTCTCTTTGAATCTTCTTTATCATGCTAGGATTAGCAGGAAAAAGCAAAAAATTTTAGAATTGCACCTTGCAATGCGGAGATATTACTGTTTGTGCATTTACAATATTCATTGATTTTTGCCATTGAAAAACATGTTTTTCATATACCAGAAATGTTTGAAGCTACTGACTGAATGAAAGGAGCTGGCATCTCACTCTCTTTGAATCTTCTTTATCATGCTAGGATTAACAGGAAAAAGCAAAAAATTTCAGAATTGCACCTTGCAATGTGGAGATATTACTGTTTGTGCATTTACAATATTCATTGATTTTTGCCATTGAAAAATGTTTTTCATATACCAGAAATGTTTGAAGCTACTGACTGAATGAAAGGAGCTGGCATCTCACTCTCTTTGAATCTTCTTTATCATGCTAGGATTAACAGGAAAAAGCTAAAAATTTCAGAATTGCACCGTGCAATGTGGAGATATTACTGTTTGTGCATTTACAATATTCATTGATTTTTGCCATTGAAAAACATGTTTTTCATATACCAGAAATGTTTGAAGCTACTGACTGAATGAAAGGAGCTGGCATCTCACTCTCTTTGAATCTTCTTTATCATGCTAGGATTAGCAGGAAAAAGCAAAAAATTTCAGAATTGCACCTTGCAATGTGGAGATATTACTGTTTGTGCATTTACAATATTCATTGATTTTTGCCATTGAAAAACATGTTTTTCATATACCAGAAATGTTTGAAGCTACTGACTGAATGAAAGGAGCTGGCATCTCACTCTCTTTGAATCTTCTTTATCATGCTAGGATTAACAGGAAAAAGCTAAAAATTTCAGAATTGCACCGTGCAATGTGGAGATATTACTGTTTGTGCATTTACAATATTCATTGATTTTTGCCATTGAAAAACGTTTTTCATATACCAGAAATGTTTGAAGCTACTGACTGAATGAAAGGAGCTGGCATCTCACTCTCTTTGAATCTTCTTTATCATGCTAGAATTAGCAGGAAAAAGCAAAAAATTTCAGAATTGCACCTTGCAATGTGGAGATATTACTGTTTGTGCATTTACAATATTCATTGATTTTTGCCATTGAAAAACATGTTTTTCATATACCAGAAATGTTTGAAGCTACTGACTGAATGAAAGGAGCTGGCATCTCACTCTCTTTGAATCTTCTTTATCATGCTAGGATTAACAGGAAAAAGCAAAAAATTTCAGAATTGCACCTTGCAATGTGGAGATATTACTGTTTGTGCATTTACAATATTCATTGATTTTTGCCATTGAAAAACATGTTTTTCATATACCAGAAATGTTTGAAGCTACTGACTGAATGAAAGGAGCTGGCATCTCACTCTCTTTGAATCTTCTTTATCATGCTAGGATTAGCAGGAAAAAGCAAAAAATTTCAGAATTGCACCTTGCAATGCGGAGATATTACTGTTTGTGCATTTACAATATTCATTGATTTTTGCCATTGAAAAACATGTTTTTCATATACCAGAAATGTTTGAAGCTACTGACTGAATGAAAGGAGCTGGCATCTCACTCTCTTTGAATCTTCTTTATCATGCTAGGATTAACAGGAAAAAGCAAAAAATTTCAGAATTGCACCTTGCAATGTGGAGATATTACTGTTTGTGCATTTACAATATTCATTGATTTTTGCCATTGAAAAACGTTTTTCATATACCAGAAATGTTTGAAGCTACTGACTGAATGAAAGGAGCTGGCATCTCACTCTCTTTGAATCTTCTTTATCATGCTAGGATTAACAGGAAAAAGCTAAAAATTTCAGAATTGCACCGTGCAATGTGGAGATATTACTGTTTGTGCATTTACAATATTCATTGATTTTTGCCATTGAAAAACATGTTTTTCATATACCAGAAATGTTTGAAGCTACTGACTGAATGAAAGGAGCTGGCATCTCACTCTGAATCTTCTTTATCATGCTAGGATTAACAGGAAAAAGCTAAAAATTTCAGAATTGCACCGTGCAATGTGGAGATATTACTGTTTGTGCATTTACAATATTCATTGATTTTTGCCATTGAAAAACATGTTTTTCATATACCAGAAATGTTTGAAGCTACTGACTGAATGAAAGGAGCTGGCATCTCACTCTCTTTGAATCTTCTTTATCATGCTAGGATTAGCAGGAAAAAGCAAAAAATTTTAGAATTGCACCTTGCAATGCGGAGATATTACTGTTTGTGCATTTACAATATTCATTGATTTTTGCCATTGAAAAACATGTTTTTCATATACCAGAAATGTTTGAAGCTACTGACTGAATGAAAGGAGCTGGCATCTCACTCTCTTTGAATCTTCTTTATCATGCTAGGATTAACAGGAAAAAGCAAAAAATTTCAGAATTGCACCTTGCAATGTGGAGATATTACTGTTTGTGCATTTACAATATTCATTGATTTTTGCCATTGAAAAACGTTTTTCATATACCAGAAATGTTTGAAGCTACTGACTGAATGAAAGGAGCTGGCATCTCACTCTCTTTGAATCTTCTTTATCATGCTAGGATTAACAGGAAAAAGCTAAAAATTTCAGAATTGCACCGTGCAATGTGGAGATATTACTGTTTGTGCATTTACAATATTCATTGATTTTTGCCATTGAAAAACATGTTTTTCATATACCAGAAATGTTTGAAGCTACTGACTGAATGAAAGGAGCTGGCATCTCACTCTCTTTGAATCTTCTTTATCATGCTAGGATTAGCAGGAATAAGCAAAAAATTTCAGAATTGCACCTTGCAATGTGGAGATATTGTTTGTGCATTTACAATATTCATTGATTTTTGCCATTGAAAAACATGTTTTTCATATACCAGAAATGTTTGAAGCTACTGACTGAATGAAAGGAGCTGGCATCTCACTCTCTTTGAATCTTCTTTATCATGCTAGGATTAACAGGAAAAAGCTAAAAATTTCAGAATTGCAAAGTGCAATGTGGAGATATTACTGTTTGTGCATTTACAATATTCATTGATTTTTGCCATTGAAAAACGTTTTTCATATACCAGAAATGTTTGAAGCTACTGACTGAATGGAAGGAGCTGGCATCTCACTCTCTTTGAATCTTCTTTATCATGCTAGGATTAGCAGGAAAAAGCAAAAAATTTCAGAATTGCACCTTGCAATGTGGAGATATTACTGTTTGTGCATTTACAATATTCATTGATTTTTGCCATTGAAAAACATGTTTTTCATATACCAGAAATGTTTGAAGCTACTGACTGAATGAAAGGAGCTGGCATCTCACTCTCTTTGAATCTTCTTTATCATGCTAGGATTAACAGGAAAAAGCTAAAAATTTCAGAATTGCACCGTGCAATGTGGAGATATTACTGTTTGTGCATTTACAATATTCATTGATTTTTGCCATTGAAAAACATGTTTTTCATATACCAGAAATGTTTGAAGCTACTGACTGAATGAAAGGAGCTGGCATCTCACTCTCTTTGAATCTTCTTTATCATGCTAGGATTAACAGGAAAAAGCTAAAAATTTCAGAATTGCACCGTGCAATGTGGAGATATTACTGTTTGTGCATTTACAATATTCATTGATTTTTGCCATTGAAAAACATGTTTTTCATATACCAGAAATGTTTGAAGCTACTGACTGAATGAAAGGAGCTGGCATCTCACTCTCTTTGAATCTTCTTTATCATGCTAGGATTAACAGGAAAAAGCTAAAAATTTCAGAATTGCACCGTGCAATGTGGAGATATTACTGTTTGTGCATTTACAATATTCATTGATTTTTGCCATTGAAAAACATTTTTCATATACCAGAAATGTTTGAAGCTACTGACTGAATGAAAGGAGCTGGCATCTCACTCTCTTTGAATCTTCTTTATCATGCTAGGATTAGCAGGAAAAAGCAAAAAATTTCAGAATTGCACCTTGCAATGTGGAGATATAACTGTTTGTGCATTTACAATATTCATTGATTTTTGCCATTGAAAAACATGTTTTTCATATACCAGAAATGTTTGAAGCTACTGACTGAATGAAAGGAGCTGGCATCTCACTCTCTTTGAATCTTCTTTATCATGCTAGGATTAACAGGAAAAAGCTAAAAATTTCAGAATTCCACCGTGCAATGTGGAGATATTACTGTTTGTGCATTTACAATATTCATTGATTTTTGCCATTGAAAAACATGTTTTTCATATACCAGAAATGTTTGAAGCTACTGACTGAATGAAAGGAGCTGGCATCTCACTCTCTTTGAATCTTCTTTATCATGCTAGGATTAACAGGAAAAAGCTAAAAATTTCAGAATTGCACCGTGCAATGTGGAGATATTACTGTTTGTGCATTTACAATATTCATTGATTTTTGCCATTGAAAAACGTTTTTCATATACCAGAAATGTTTGAAGCTACTGACAATGAAAGGAGCTGGCATCTCACTCTCTTTGAATCTTCTTTATCATGCTAGGATTAGCAGGAAAAAGCAAAAAATTTCAGAATTGCACCTTGCAATGTGGAGATATTACTGTTTGTGCATTTACAATATTCATTGATTTTTGCCATTGAAAAACATGTTTTTCATATACCAGAAATGTTTGAAGCTACTGACTGAATGAAAGGAGCTGGCATCTCTCTCTCTTTGAATCTTCTTTATCATGCTAGAATTAGCAGGAAAAAGCAAAAAATTTCAGAATTGCACCTTGCAATGCGGAGATATTACTGTTTGTGCATTTACAATATTCATTGATTTTTGCCATTGAAAAACATGTTTTTCATATACCAGAAATGTTTGAAGCTACTGACTGAATGAAAGGAGCTGGCATCTCACTCTCTTTGAATCTTCTTTATCATGCTAGGATTAACAGGAAAAAGCTAAAAATTTCAGAATTGCACCGTGCAATGTGGAGATATTACTGTTTGTGCATTTACAATATTCATTGATTTTTGCCATTGAAAAACATGTTTTTCATATACCAGAAATGTTTGAAGCTACTGACTGAATGAAAGGAGCTGGCATCTCACTCTCTTTGAATCTTCTTTATCATGCTAGGATTAGCAGGAAAAAGCAAAAAATTTTAGAATTGCACCTTGCAATGCGGAGATATTACTGTTTGTGCATTTACAATATTCATTGATTTTTGCCATTGAAAAACATGTTTTTCATATACCAGAAATGTTTGAAGCTACTGACTGAATGAAAGGAGCTGGCATCTCACTCTCTTTGAATCTTCTTTATCATGCTAGGATTAACAGGAAAAAGCAAAAAATTTCAGAATTGCACCTTGCAATGTGGAGATATTACTGTTTGTGCATTTACAATATTCATTGATTTTTGCCATTGAAAAATGTTTTTCATATACCAGAAATGTTTGAAGCTACTGACTGAATGAAAGGAGCTGGCATCTCACTCTCTTTGAATCTTCTTTATCATGCTAGGATTAACAGGAAAAAGCTAAAAATTTCAGAATTGCACCGTGCAATGTGGAGATATTACTGTTTGTGCATTTACAATATTCATTGATTTTTGCCATTGAAAAACATGTTTTTCATATACCAGAAATGTTTGAAGCTACTGACTGAATGAAAGGAGCTGGCATCTCACTCTCTTTGAATCTTCTTTATCATGCTAGGATTAGCAGGAAAAAGCAAAAAATTTCAGAATTGCACCTTGCAATGTGGAGATATTACTGTTTGTGCATTTACAATATTCATTGATTTTTGCCATTGAAAAACATGTTTTTCATATACCAGAAATGTTTGAAGCTACTGACTGAATGAAAGGAGCTGGCATCTCACTCTCTTTGAATCTTCTTTATCATGCTAGGATTAACAGGAAAAAGCTAAAAATTTCAGAATTGCACCGTGCAATGTGGAGATATTACTGTTTGTGCATTTACAATATTCATTGATTTTTGCCATTGAAAAACGTTTTTCATATACCAGAAATGTTTGAAGCTACTGACTGAATGAAAGGAGCTGGCATCTCACTCTCTTTGAATCTTCTTTATCATGCTAGAATTAGCAGGAAAAAGCAAAAAATTTCAGAATTGCACCTTGCAATGTGGAGATATTACTGTTTGTGCATTTACAATATTCATTGATTTTTGCCATTGAAAAACATGTTTTTCATATACCAGAAATGTTTGAAGCTACTGACTGAATGAAAGGAGCTGGCATCTCACTCTCTTTGAATCTTCTTTATCATGCTAGGATTAACAGGAAAAAGCAAAAAATTTCAGAATTGCACCTTGCAATGTGGAGATATTACTGTTTGTGCATTTACAATATTCATTGATTTTTGCCATTGAAAAACATGTTTTTCATATACCAGAAATGTTTGAAGCTACTGACTGAATGAAAGGAGCTGGCATCTCACTCTCTTTGAATCTTCTTTATCATGCTAGGATTAGCAGGAAAAAGCAAAAAATTTCAGAATTGCACCTTGCAATGCGGAGATATTACTGTTTGTGCATTTACAATATTCATTGATTTTTGCCATTGAAAAACATGTTTTTCATATACCAGAAATGTTTGAAGCTACTGACTGAATGAAAGGAGCTGGCATCTCACTCTCTTTGAATCTTCTTTATCATGCTAGGATTAACAGGAAAAAGCAAAAAATTTCAGAATTGCACCTTGCAATGTGGAGATATTACTGTTTGTGCATTTACAATATTCATTGATTTTTGCCATTGAAAAACGTTTTTCATATACCAGAAATGTTTGAAGCTACTGACTGAATGAAAGGAGCTGGCATCTCACTCTCTTTGAATCTTCTTTATCATGCTAGGATTAACAGGAAAAAGCTAAAAATTTCAGAATTGCACCGTGCAATGTGGAGATATTACTGTTTGTGCATTTACAATATTCATTGATTTTTGCCATTGAAAAACATGTTTTTCATATACCAGAAATGTTTGAAGCTACTGACTGAATGAAAGGAGCTGGCATCTCACTCTGAATCTTCTTTATCATGCTAGGATTAACAGGAAAAAGCTAAAAATTTCAGAATTGCACCGTGCAATGTGGAGATATTACTGTTTGTGCATTTACAATATTCATTGATTTTTGCCATTGAAAAACATGTTTTTCATATACCAGAAATGTTTGAAGCTACTGACTGAATGAAAGGAGCTGGCATCTCACTCTCTTTGAATCTTCTTTATCATGCTAGGATTAGCAGGAAAAAGCAAAAAATTTTAGAATTGCACCTTGCAATGCGGAGATATTACTGTTTGTGCATTTACAATATTCATTGATTTTTGCCATTGAAAAACATGTTTTTCATATACCAGAAATGTTTGAAGCTACTGACTGAATGAAAGGAGCTGGCATCTCACTCTCTTTGAATCTTCTTTATCATGCTAGGATTAACAGGAAAAAGCAAAAAATTTCAGAATTGCACCTTGCAATGTGGAGATATTACTGTTTGTGCATTTACAATATTCATTGATTTTTGCCATTGAAAAACGTTTTTCATATACCAGAAATGTTTGAAGCTACTGACTGAATGAAAGGAGCTGGCATCTCACTCTCTTTGAATCTTCTTTATCATGCTAGGATTAACAGGAAAAAGCTAAAAATTTCAGAATTGCACCGTGCAATGTGGAGATATTACTGTTTGTGCATTTACAATATTCATTGATTTTTGCCATTGAAAAACATGTTTTTCATATACCAGAAATGTTTGAAGCTACTGACTGAATGAAAGGAGCTGGCATCTCACTCTCTTTGAATCTTCTTTATCATGCTAGGATTAGCAGGAAAAAGCAAAAAATTTCAGAATTGCACCTTGCAATGTGGAGATATTGTTTGTGCATTTACAATATTCATTGATTTTTGCCATTGAAAAACATGTTTTTCATATACCAGAAATGTTTGAAGCTACTGACTGAATGAAAGGAGCTGGCATCTCACTCTCTTTGAATCTTCTTTATCATGCTAGGATTAACAGGAAAAAGCTAAAAATTTCAGAATTGCAAAGTGCAATGTGGAGATATTACTGTTTGTGCATTTACAATATTCATTGATTTTTGCCATTGAAAAACGTTTTTCATATACCAGAAATGTTTGAAGCTACTGACTGAATGGAAGGAGCTGGCATCTCACTCTCTTTGAATCTTCTTTATCATGCTAGGATTAGCAGGAAAAAGCAAAAAATTTCAGAATTGCACCTTGCAATGTGGAGATATTACTGTTTGTGCATTTACAATATTCATTGATTTTTGCCATTGAAAAACATGTTTTTCATATACCAGAAATGTTTGAAGCTACTGACTGAATGAAAGGAGCTGGCATCTCACTCTCTTTGAATCTTCTTTATCATGCTAGGAATAACAGGAAAAAGCAAAAAATTTCAGAATTGCACCTTGCAATGTGGAGATATTACTGTTTGTGCATTTACAATATTCATTGATTTTTGCCATTGAAAAACATGTTTTTCATATACCAGAAATGTTTGAAGCTACTGACTGAATGAAAGGAGCTGGCATCTCACTCTCTTTGAATCTTCTTTATCATGCTAGGATTAACAGGAAAAAGCTAAAAATTTCAGAATTGCACCGTGCAATGTGGAGATATTACTGTTTGTGCATTTACAATATTCATTGATTTTTGCCATTGAAAAACATGTTTTTCATATACCAGAAATGTTTGAAGCTACTGACTGAATGAAAGGAGCTGGCATCTCACTCTCTTTGAATCTTCTTTATCATGCTAGGATTAACAGGAAAAAGCTAAAAATTTCAGAATTGCACCGTGCAATGTGGAGATATTACTGTTTGTGCATTTACAATATTCATTGATTTTTGCCATTGAAAAACATTTTTCATATACCAGAAATGTTTGAAGCTACTGACTGAATGAAAGGAGCTGGCATCTCACTCTCTTTGAATCTTCTTTATCATGCTAGGATTAGCAGGAAAAAGCAAAAAATTTCAGAATTGCACCTTGCAATGTGGAGATATAACTGTTTGTGCATTTACAATATTCATTGATTTTTGCCATTGAAAAACATGTTTTTCATATACCAGAAATGTTTGAAGCTACTGACTGAATGAAAGGAGCTGGCATCTCACTCTCTTTGAATCTTCTTTATCATGCTAGGATTAACAGGAAAAAGCTAAAAATTTCAGAATTCCACCGTGCAATGTGGAGATATTACTGTTTGTGCATTTACAATATTCATTGATTTTTGCCATTGAAAAACATGTTTTTCATATACCAGAAATGTTTGAAGCTACTGACTGAATGAAAGGAGCTGGCATCTCACTCTCTTTGAATCTTCTTTATCATGCTAGGATTAACAGGAAAAAGCTAAAAATTTCAGAATTGCACCGTGCAATGTGGAGATATTACTGTTTGTGCATTTACAATATTCATTGATTTTTGCCATTGAAAAACGTTTTTCATATACCAGAAATGTTTGAAGCTACTGACAATGAAAGGAGCTGGCATCTCACTCTCTTTGAATCTTCTTTATCATGCTAGGATTAGCAGGAAAAAGCAAAAAATTTCAGAATTGCACCTTGCAATGTGGAGATATTACTGTTTGTGCATTTACAATATTCATTGATTTTTGCCATTGAAAAACATGTTTTTCATATACCAGAAATGTTTGAAGCTACTGACTGAATGAAAGGAGCTGGCATCTCACTCTCTTTGAATCTTCTTTATCATGCTAGGATTAACAGGAAAAAGCTAAAAATTTCAGAATTGCACCGTGCAATGTGGAGATATTACTGTTTGTGCATTTACAATATTCATTGATTTTTGCCATTGAAAAACATGTTTTTCATATACCAGAAATGTTTGAAGCTACTGACTGAATGAAAGGAGCTGGCATCTCACTCTCTTTGAATCTTCTTTATCATGCTAGGATTAGCAGGAAAAAGCAAAAAATTTTAGAATTGCACCTTGCAATGCGGAGATATTACTGTTTGTGCATTTACAATATTCATTGATTTTTGCCATTGAAAAACATGTTTTTCATATACCAGAAATGTTTGAAGCTACTGACTGAATGAAAGGAGCTGGCATCTCACTCTCTTTGAATCTTCTTTATCATGCTAGGATTAACAGGAAAAAGCAAAAAATTTCAGAATTGCACCTTGCAATGTGGAGATATTACTGTTTGTGCATTTACAATATTCATTGATTTTTGCCATTGAAAAATGTTTTTCATATACCAGAAATGTTTGAAGCTACTGACTGAATGAAAGGAGCTGGCATCTCACTCTCTTTGAATCTTCTTTATCATGCTAGGATTAACAGGAAAAAGCTAAAAATTTCAGAATTGCACCGTGCAATGTGGAGATATTACTGTTTGTGCATTTACAATATTCATTG